>NW_010240490.1:272048-307936 GCF_000690775.1 Eurypyga helias | reverse complement strand
GTGGGGGAGTGGGGCAGGGGGAGTGGGGTGAGGGAAGCGGTCCAGATGGTGATCTATAAACAATGAAGAGCATGATGTAATTTGGAAAACTCAGCTGCATCCCAGCTAATGCAACTGTTCTGGTATGGAATGACAACTGCAAGTGCAAATTCTAGTTCCACTTCACATGCAATTTTACTATATGATTATATAACTGACATGACATAGGAAGTAATGATCTGAATCTCATTTACATATATTCCTAATTTCCACAGCAGCAGTAGTTGTGTACTGTGATGTCAGATCAGCATAACAGGTTGAGATTCAGACCAAGCACATCCAGGCTGGCCCAATGTCAGGTTCAGGAGGAGGAGGAAAAGTTGCCCATGGCTGCATCAGACTTGCACTGTACTAAAAAGAGGCCAGAGATTTGCTTTGCTTTCCTATTTCCTCTCTTGTTATCTTGCATATCCCCACACATCTTCTGATCTACTTCCTTTGTCTTTACATCTGTACTCAGAACGGTTTTTAGAAGTCACAAATGTGATCACCAGAGTTATTAGGTTAAAGCAACAATGAAGAACTCAGCAATATATGGAGTGTGCATTTCAACACAATGTTTCTTTGTACAACAATAAGATGAATGAATAAATATTTAATTGACTCTCAATATATTGAATAAACTCATTATTGAGAAGAGGCATACAAGACCAGCCAGAAAAGGGAGAAGAAGTAGATGATAAGGTTTCTAATAGCTCAGCAAAGTTGTGAGAATATCTTGTTGACTTCTTTTTTTCTCTTGAAGTGGTGCCAAGAGTCTGGTGAACATGAAAATATACTAGATATTATTTGAGAATGCTAGGGTTAAAAAATACCACAACAGCAAACAAATTCAAATAGCCCAGTTTGAAAAGTGTTGCATATTTAATGGCTATGACTACATTATCATTAGAGTATAATGATTAGCTTCCCTGGCATAGAAATCTGACTAAATTAGCCTCAGCAAATGAAATTCATTGACAAAAGTCACTAATTTAAATGAGACAAGAATTGTATTCTGTATGTGTAGAACAAGTGGCAAAACAGGTTCAGCCTCTCTCTCTAATCCTCCTTAAAACATGATACTGAGTAAGCAATTTTTCATATTTCAGTGTAGCATACATGATTCTTAAAATGAGACTTTAGCTCTTGGGAAAGTTGATGGTATATAATTTCCTCTCATTTAGACAGATTGCTTGGAGAAGATAAGCTTTATTTATCATAATTATAGTGACTTGTTCTTTTAATTAATTTTCCAATTCACTCTAATGTTTATCTATTAAACAATTTACATTACTGCTTAGTGGAAGTAATATTGATATTACTCTTATTTAAAAAAAAACTCCATTTATGGTATAAACATGCACAACTGTGTAATACAATTTAGGAAATCTGTTTTGTGTACCATAACAGAAATTAGTTCATCAAATGTGTTGTATTTGGTAGAGACTAAAGGCTATTAGAAGCATCATGTTTTTTTCTCATCAACTTATCAAATTGTTGCCAGACTGGCATTTCCTGAGTACACACTATCTTCTTTATACATTTTCTTACAGTTCAGTACCCAGCTCTGTCAGAAAATGACGGCATCTTTAAATTAACATCCATCCATCTTTAAATTACTTCCATTCATAACTCCTTTGAGCCAGAGCCAAATTAAATTCCAAGGAGCCTAGAAAGGGAAGAGCTTATAAAGAAGGTGAGGATTAATGTTGTTTAAATGCACATTTTCTTGATATCTCAAAGTTCCCTTGACAATCTTGCTTGGATGTTTACTGTTGTTCTGCCAAGTTGCTGACAATTGTGACTTTTAAATTGATTTCATTGTTGTAACAGTTAGAAGAATGAAATTATATTTTGTTACTCTATAATCAGCACCACTATCAGAAATAATGGTGTCTCCTTTCCCTCAGTACATACTTTGTAACACATCTTAATTTATCAAGTTTTCAGACAGGATGGAGAATTTAATTGAGTTCAGTCAAAAAGCAACACAGTGTTTAGCAATGGGTGACAGGAACGGGGCTGAAATATTTGTAAAAACTCAGTTTTTATGGAGCACCAGGTTCGGTGCCTTGCTCACAGAGGGGGAGCATCAGGGAACCACCTTGAAAGTGCTGGGGAACAGCCATGGGACTTGCAGGGAGAGCTGGCCATGTGACAGCTGCCCTGGCACCACCTCCTGACAGGGCCACGGGCAGTACAGGAGCTTTCCCTCCACTGGACACCCCAGTCCCTTTTTGTGTTTGGTGTTTTTTTTGTTTGTTTGGGGGTTTTTTTGTGTGTGTGAGTTGGCTGTCTCTTCTCCCTGCAAACTGTGGGCTGACAATGCACTGCTGACTAGCCTAAAAACACCCAGAAATAAATGGACTACAAGTCTGTGAGTGACTCATGGTTAATATATTTGCTTTCTCTGTAGAGTGAATGCAAACATGTAAAGTTTATTTTTATAAACAAATTTCTACTGTTTACAAATACCTTTCACGTAACATCCTTCTGACTCTGTCAAATTTACTGACCATGCCAAAATTCACTTTGATATTTATCATTTTCTCTGGTCTCTCAATTCCTGAGTGATAGGAACCTCCACAATATGACCTGCCCTGAAAAAAACTATTTAAATATCTTTAAGTAGACTTTACAGCTATTGTGTTACTGTCCAGCCCCTCCTACCCCTTGCTCTTGGAAGATTAATTTATACTTCCTGTTCCACCTTCCCACTACCTTGTGTTGCTCCTTCTGAAAAGTTGTTTTTGAAAAGTGTGAAATCCAGTCCTTACAAAAATTGACATCAAGTTCAGAGAGGCTAGGATTTCACCAAAAAATGTTTTTTAGCATTAGAATCTGAGTTGTGGTAAGGAAACCTATCTGTAACCCAACTCAACAGGGATGAATCTTGATACCTTTCAAGTCCTGTCCCTTTTACTTGACTCACAGAGTGTATGTATGTATTAATATATTTGTATTTAAGGTGTGCCATACTCATAATCACTTCCAAAACAGAATTGGAGAACTTTATAAACTATATTTGGTAGTGTTTTACCCAGAAATTAAAAATAATGTGGAAAGAACCTGACTGAATATAAACAGACAAGACATTCCTGTACCCAGAAATAACATTCACTGTATTTTTTACACACTCGTGTTTGACTAATTATGTTTCTATATTAGTGTAGGGTAGGAAGACACTCTTTGGAGTAAGACAGGGATTGGTAGAAGAGGTTTCTCATGGAATTTGCACTGCATTGTCCCTTTTGCAAGGATTCTGCCATGTCAGATTTGAACATTACTCAGGAAATGGTGCTTCCAACCTAGATGTAAGACAGCTCCTCCATCCATGTCTGCCCTCTCCAATCCTCTTCACTGCCAGTTTGGTCTCTATTTTCTCTCTTCACTCAGAAACTGCATTGTGCTCTTAATTTCATAGCCAGAATGAAACGACTTTCATTGTGCCCTTAATTTCTTCTCCTGTGCACAAGAGAATATTTCAGGAGTGGATATTATTCACTTTCTGCTGGCATTAGCAAATGAGAAATATTGCTCCAAAGAGGCTTTTCATGTTGTTTAAAGAGAATAACATTCTTCAGCTTTAATTTTTCTCTATTTCAACAGAATGTCATGGGTCACAAAAACAATCACTCAAAAATGCAGAATGCTAATTTTATCACAAGACATGTCAAATAGCTAGCACCAACAAGCCACTGTTTTCCTGTATCATACCTCAAAGGTGGAAACAAAAAGTAGCCCTTCTCTTAGAAGTAAGGGCAAATTTCATATTGTGAAAAATGTATTTTTATTTCCACCACAAATGAAAACTTTGATATTTTTCATTTTTGTCTGTCACTTAGAGCACTTTAAAAAATGTAGTAACAATCACATGTGGCTTGTAGAGTACAGAAAACATTGGGGTTATTTCCAGTAGGTGAAAATAACATGTTTTATTCAACTACTTTGAGGCCCTTGGGGCAGCATGCACAAAACCCCAATGTTCTGTGTCATCATCTGAGTGAGAGGAACAACAAAATATAATGGAGTGTTAGATTAAACATTAACTGATTTTGCAACAGTATGACTCTTGCTTAAAAAGTCATAATACCCCTATCTCATGCTATTCAGAAGTTAAAGAAAGAACATATATTTGATTGCAGTGTGCCAGCTTCATAATCCATGATACCTTTTATTTAAACAGTGCTTACTCACTTCTGAAACACCTTAGGCTGTCAAAATCTTATGCTCGAAACCACAATCAAAGCTCATGCATTTCAGGAGGGAGGACAGAAGAATAACCAGACCCAGCTCCTTTGTTCCTAACCAGCCTTGGTTGCCAACCAATTTTCGTTATCCTCCGAATCTGTAATTATGGTGTTGCTTTCAGTCTGCAATGGAGTATCAGGTTTACACAGCACAGGGAGAGATAAACAAGTACTCAGTGCAATTTGAAAGGTTTTGACCTTTAAAAGCTGTTAATTTACACGTGAATTATAATTAATCAATTAAAAGAGATTCAGTCTAGTACCAACATAATTAGATACAATTTTACTGCTGAATAAGCCATGATAGCCCCATACAAATGGAGACAGAGTCCACTGCTTCCTTATATTTTCTAATACCCCAACTCTGCAGTTTTAGCAAAAATATATGTCTTTCTCAAGACGGATTTTTATGGCTTTGGATAACAGAAGTGTTGGATGGCTAAACTGTTTTCCAAGTTAATTCTGTGGGATAATGTTTGGAAAATGCTTCTTGCTTCAGCCTACATGCTGTTACATATTCTCCCTGAGAAAGGGGGGAAGAAGGAAAATGTGATCCAAGGCAGTACAGTTAATGAAAAGAAGTGATTGCTGATGAATGCTTTCTGAACTCTTTGAGGCCAAATTCTTGGACAAAACAGTAAACAAAAAACACATAATGTGTGTTGTATTTAACCACCATAGCTAATAGCCTTCAACCTAAACCCAATGGGAATATACAGTGATTAGAGACACCTGCAGGTTAATAATTGGAGGCATCTAAGCACAGAGGCAATTAATATAGGAAAACTCTCCTGAGGTTGGAAAGGCAGCACTGTTTAAATAAATAAATAAATAGATAGATAAATAAATAACTAAATGGACATGTATGCATACATAAAAGGGAATAATTCCAATTCCTCTGAATAGCCCACCTTTGTAGAGGAACAAATGAAGCCATCACTGAGACATCCTTCCATGTCAATAGGAGTCTTGTCCCAGAAAAATGTCTGGAATAAAGATTTTGGTCTATTTTCAAAACATTAGTAACCTGGAAAGTTAAAGTGTTTGAGTTGGATACATATTTTGGAATGGCTTGAAATTTGGTTTTGGAATGCAGTATTATGGATGCCTGACTTTGAAGATTCCATGTGGAAGCTTCACATTAATTTCAGATGAAATTTTATGCCTTGTTATGTAGTATAACAAATATATCTAAAATTCAGACATTGGAGAGATTATTAAAGAACAGCTTTACCAGCCTGAATCCACAGAAATACAAATGATCTAAGATGTCTTACTGGAAGCCTTAAGCACTGTTTACACCTAATCATATAGAAGAACACGAAGGAGCTTCAGTGGTGTTGTTTGGTGGTCACTGTAACACTATGCTGTCCTGCTACCTTCTCAAATCTATATTTCATCTTCTAGCAGCATGAACACAAACACTCAAAAAAAAAAAAAAAAGAAAAGAGAAAGATACTTAACCCTTTAGAAGCCTGAACTTTGGTTTCAATATATACAGTTAACACAGCTGGCATTTAAAGAAATTACATGTAAGATAGAAGACAATTTTTTCCCTGCCTATTTTCAATCTTCAGGTAAAATTTTTCCCCCAACTGTATGATGCAACTAATGCTTCACTATTTATTTTCTCTTCAAACCTGCTGTTAAAGTGGATGTTTCAAGGGAAAGTAGCAAAGGCTAATGTATTCCTCAGCAAAATGGAAAAATGATAAACTAAAAAAATACATTAAAGGACATTAAAGGATAACTCCGACCATGTGACCTGGTCATAAAAAACATTTTCAGAGAAAGAAATCAAAGACATTATAGAATTAGAAGGGCATGAATTATTTATAGGCACAAAGGTTCCTCGGAAACATACAAAATTTGCCTTTAAATGATTCAGTTTAAGAACTATTCCTATTACTTTTTCTTGACTTCTAATGAATAAATAACTTGCTTCAGTATTCCTACGGATTCACAACCCTCAGCTGATTTTGACCTGAAGACAGGAATCCAACTTATCTAATACTTCTCCAATTTTCTGGTCAGAAGATGACTTGGTACAATGCATACATATTTAGGTGCTGAAAAGAGTCTGAATTAATAGTGAACTATATTAACATCAAAACAATGCAAGAAAAAGAAGCCTCACAATTAATCCCAAACAAAACAAAACAGCGTAACCACCGATTCTTCCTACCAACCTGGGGCACTTGCCCTTCCCCTCCCCCATCCTTGCTAGTGGAAAGGGCTGAGGAGACCTCCTTCTCATCTTTCCCTTCCCACATGTAGCCTTAGGGCAGCAAAGCTACAACCTCATGCGAACCATCTACCCTGGCCGCATGCTGGCCAGTACTCCAGCTCCAGCATAAGACAGAAAAAAAGGCACAGGGCAGATGCCTATGCAAAGAGTGTACTTTTCCAGAGCAGTAAGAAGCCCTGCCAAGTATGTCTCCCTGAACTGCCAGGCCATATACAGCCATATACATCTTTCTTGCTTTTTACAAAATATGCCACAGCAGTCTGCATTCTCCCAGCTCAATGTATATTTTCTTGAGTAAGATTAAAATGAATCTAATTAGAAACATATTTTCAAGTACTGGAAAGAAGGAAGGAGACTTGCTTCCAGCTTTCAATTTAATCCTGTTAGCTGACAGTAAACCTACCCCAGCTTTCTTGCACTAAATTTCCAGAACATTTTAGCTAACACTTTCTAGCATGATGACATGTTTAAATGCAATCAGGACATGGCAGAAAGGTCTCTCCGAGAAGAACAAGTCATATTTTTCACCTAATTTGCTCATTTTTATTCTTTACATTGTCACATTAAGTGGGACATATTGAATTTAATGGAGGAGATATGCTGTTATTGCATTGTATTCCAAAATCTTCAGAGAAATACCAGAGATAATTGTCTTTAATGTTAATTTAATAAGCAACATTCTTGTGTGCAATATATCTCCATTGTGTATACCAGAGTGGAATTACTAATTCTAGGAGTAATTTTTGTGTTTACAGAAAGCCAAAATATAAGCAGCATAATTTATCTAGAAATGTCCCTTAGTGTAAGAATGTTCCATGTAAAATAAGTTATAAACAAAGAGAAAGAGGACATATGAATTCACTCAGAGACATGCAAGATGTAGAATAGAAATAGAGGTTAAGGCCTGTCAATATTCTTCCCTAAATGTCCCCTTGACAAGATATTTTTCTCCACAAATTTCTTCACAGTGCGTTTTATTAAACAACATAATTACAGGGATGTACATCTAAATCAAGGTAGAAACAAAAGATCTTCAAGAACTCCTAATAAGTGTTTAGCAGAGAGAGAAACAATAGTTAAAAAAAAAAAAAAAAGGGCAACTTGTTTGTTACCTAGTCTATAAGCTTTTAGGGTTTACACAGGTAAATGTAATCCTTGCTGAAATGTAAACATTACTGAGAAAATAAAACACTACAGATATATACCTACATAATAAAACTGTATGAACAGTATGACACAGAAGGAAGGAATAATGATCTCTTGAACCCAAAAATCAGACCTGTATTGAGGTCATGAGTTTGGGTCAAGATAACCAAGGCCAGTGGCCTTCCTAAGTGCTTTCACATGCCCCCCACCTTGCTGAAGCAATTGAAGGATAGGCAATGATGTGGTGACATTTGTGGGGGTGGGATTTTTTCTTCTACCTCTCCCAGGGGTGATGGATGATTACAATCTGGAGCAGAGATTTTTCCAATCTCAGCTGAGGTCTGCCATTTGACTTTGTTCAAAAACACAAAGCGGCTACATGGTACAAATCACTCTGTGCAGTGGTGGAATTGTGAAATTTTCCAGCAAATGCTTCTATATGTTTATTTTCCACAAAACTTTAGTACCTAAGTTCCTTATTTCCAAGCCTCCTACAATCCTAACCTGATGAGAAGCTGAGTTACAGCTGACCAGTGTAGACTAACTGGTTTGTCCACAACCACACACAAAGAGCAAGATTTGAATAGGGTGATAGTCCTCAGCCCAGGATAGTGCTGTAATGTTAGGACTTTATTTTTTGATAAATGTAACACAGAAACAATAAATTCTTAAGAGGCATCTGGATACTTTCTCAAAGAAAACTTCTAAGAAGTTGCTCGTCTAAGTGATTTGTTGGGGAATTGCTCATGCTCCTCAAGATATGGGTCTCTGACTTTTTGTTTTCATGTTACCAATGGGATATTGTTTTATACAGTGTATAGTTTGAGAATTACATGTGTGCTGGTGGGGTAGTTTATGGGACACAAGATATTTAAAGACGACTGCATTTTCAAGAATTCTGTCATTTCTGCCAGTATTAATTGCATAAGTACATCTCTGATCACTTTCCTCAGAACTTCTCGCTCAGTATGAACCATAAAGATCTCAATGAAAAGAATGCCAGTAAAAATCTAGGAGGAAACTACTTCTTCCTTACAAGCCTCCCACCAGTGCCATCAGTAAAATAGGACATAAGCACACTAGGTGGGCTTTTAGACAAGAGACAACATAGCTGTCCACAAAGTGGGAAAAACTATATTTTAAGAGCTACACACGACTAGCCCAAACTTAATTAAACAGCATGTATTAGGCAAAGAATATCTATGCGTAACATTAGTTCATGTGCCACTTTCTTGTGGCTCTACCTTAAGTATTTTTCAATAATGTACTATAGACATCAATGGAAGAAACATTAAACCAAATCTCTCTTGCTCTGTACAAAGGCTACATAGACACCTGCCTTAAGTGTTGGCTTTCTTTTGCTGCCCTATGTCAAGTCCAACAAACAAACAAAAATAACAAATTTGGAAAGTGATCTTGATATTATTGGACGTTAAATGATGTAATATCAATCGTTGTAACCTATTGTTTTGTCAAGAATGCACAATCTGTAAAGTGATTATAAACCAGACTTAAACTTGAAAGAATCGAATACTTATTGCTAAAACAGTATCTTGGGTTAGAGCTTTAAAAATTAAAGTTTATAGAGCCCTAGAAACTGATGTTGGCAAGAAAAATAACTTCAGAATACACATATCTGTTTGAATAACCCATATATTTCTCAATAAGTCAGTATCACAGGTCTCAAGAGAATGCATCCAAATTACAAAGTAAACTTTTATCACACATTTTCCCCTCCAGCTTTGAAAACTGCAGGAACGTTTAGTAAAGCCAAAATACGTAACTCTTTCTTGAAGTCCAACTTTCTTTTAGTTCAAACCTGGACATTTTGTACCTTGGAGCAAGTCCTTAAGTAAAGTGAAACATTTAGAAAGTGTTTTTCATTGTCCTGGGAGACACAAACTTAGTCTTACAAAAGGCTTAATATTTATTAAGTGACCCATTACCAAGGAACATTAATTAGCCTTTGTAATGCTCAGTGTGGATGGCAAGATGTCTTTGTCTAATATTGCACTCCTGTAAGCATTTTCTGGATGTTTGGGATGCTTCTGTGGCCTATCACACCTATATTACTTAGGGATGGCAGTGGCATGCTAATATTAATATACTATGGCAGGTGATGTAGAGTGCACATTGGTGCTTCTCATTTTAACATGAAAAGGAGCACAGACTTTAAGCTGCAAAGATCCCAAGCTCACTTATCTATTATGATTACTGTAAGGTATGGAGATGGTACCCTTTGGTAAATGGTATAGGAAGGAAATAGAAAAGAGAGATAGAAGAGAATAGATGAAGTTAATATTTTTTAATAAATCTAATATTTTCTATAACTTTTTCTGATTCAGAATTTTCAATATCACATGTCTGTAGCCAACAATGGTATATATGCTGAATGCTGGAAGCAAAAAAAGATTGCAGTCATAAAATGAATAGGTAGATTTATGACATGAAGTTACTCTAGTGTATTATTTTACATTGGGTTCTCAGAGCAGAATGTTTGGTCATTTATACACTCATGAAACAACCTGGGTGCTAATTTTGTAAGTAAGCTCTTAATCTGCTAAAAATATTTATAAAGCTTCTTTTACTTTGTGGGATTCTGGTAGGGATGCTATGCTTATGATAAAAGTATTACTACAATCCTGCTGTCTAGAATGAAAAATTGGAACTCAATTATTAAACAATTAACTTCGAAATGTGTAACATATGGCTGGGTTGTGGACTTATCATTTTATCATGATTATCATTTATATACAGTTCTAGGTTGTGATAATATTCAGTTAGGTCTTCTTAGATTTAAAGTTAAGATAATTATAAAACAGATCTTTTGAACTCATCATCATCATATTGAAAGCCAACGCATATATCTTAAATGCAACAAAGCTGCCTATGTAATATTGGAATTTACCTTTAATGTACTCATTATGCCTCACCAAGAAGTTGAATTTCATGTCCAGCTTTGTAATTAGAACAAATCTTTCCTGTGTATCCATTTTTCTGTGACAAATTTGGCAATGCTGCTGTTCTTACAGTCATTACACCTGCCTTCACTCTTGTTGCAGTAATCTTTAAAGATTAAATGTTTCAAAACATTTTTTTGTTTCCAAACTCCAAGCTATGTCAAATGATATTCGTTATATATGAAACGCCTGTAAAAATCAATTCATATTTTCCTTTTATTCAGATTATTTGTCAAATGAAAAGAAAATATTATTGAGTTGGTGTTTTTTTTTTTTTTTTTTTTAAAACGTTATATTATATATCAGTCCTGGGAGCTGTTCTGTGTTTCAGAGGAGTGTTTAGCATTCTTGTGAAAGTATACATCTTAGACTTTATTGCTAATCAGTTTTGTGGAAAACATGCAGCTGAGCTCTACTTTCACATGTGATAATGGAAAATGACTGTCAGATATCTTATGTCACTGCCCACAAACATTTTCCCACTGGAAGAGATTATCACCACTGGGATAACAAAAGCAATTCCAAGCAATATACCTCATTAATGCAATTAAGTACACCAAGTCAAGAACCAAATGTTTACTGAAAACTGTGTATGATCAATCCATACAGATAATTTTAACAATATAATTCTCATATTCAGTAAAATCAAAACTAGGCATATTTTGTGAGGTAATACTAAGATCAAATTTTAAGTACACATGTGAATATTTTATCAAGATTTGTTCTATACATTATACATTAAAAATACATTTAAAAACCCCAAACAAACACAGAAACCCACTGTCAAGGGCTTATACTATATAGTGTCTCCTTTTTCAGATTTTTAGTGCTGGATACACTTGCTGTTAGCTGAAATTTTGCTATACTATTCTCTTTTCTAATCCTGTCTCCAGTTAGCATTATTTCCCAGATCCATGTGGCATGTCCAGTCCTCTGGACCCCCATCCCTCTATTACTGTTTTCTAAGATCTGTTTGCTATTCTTGTCTGCACTGAACAAACAATCCAAAATTATGATCTCTTAAATGCACTTAATGGAAACTATGAGACTATAGGGGTGATAGCCTTGAAAAAAAGAGGAGAGGATAGGTAGGAAGCTTAAAGTTGAATACATAAAGAAGCCCATATAGGCACACTATATCTCCAGAACACAAGAACCCTTTGCCCAGAAGATCAAACTAAAGTAGTCAAAGAAATTACCATAAAGACTTAAAAGCTCCTGACTTGTCACTGACTTGGCTAATTAATAGTGGAAAACAGCTGAAACCAAAAAGCTAACTCTTTCAGGTAATCAAATGCATAATGATTATTGAAAAGGGTGAGAAGTTTGATAAAATAATGTATCACATTAATTTGTGGGATACCCCTCTTGTCACAGACATGTCAGAGACCCAAACTTGAATTACATAAGATTTTTGGATATGAGGTAATCTATTATTAGTGGAGGTCAGAATGTTTGAATGAGATAAAAACATAGAATCGTTCAGGTTGGAAAAGATCATTAAGATCATCAAGTCCAACCATTAACTTAGCACTGCCAAGTCCCCAGTTAAACCATGTCCCTCATCCACATGTCTTTTAAATACCTCCAGGGATGGTGACTCAGCCACTTCACTGGGCAGCCTGTTCCAATGCCTGACATCCCTTTCTGTGAAGAAATTTTTCCCAGTACCCAATCCAAAACTCCCCTGGTGCAACTTGAGATTGTTTCCTTTCATCCTATCACAGGTTGCTTGGGAGAAGAGACCAACACCACCTCTCTGAGCAATAAGGTCTCCCCTGAGCATCCTCTTCTCCAGGCCAAACACCCCCAGTTCTCTCAGCCGCTCCTCACAGCACTTGTGCCCCAGACCCTTCCCCAGCTCTGTTGCCCTTCTCTGGACATGCTCCAGCACCTCAGTGTCTTTCTTGCAGTGAGGGGCCCAAAAGTGAACACAGGATTTGAGGTGCAGCCTCACCAGTACCAGGTACAGGGGGACAATCACTGCCCTAGCCCTGCTGGCCAGACTATTCCTGATGCAGGCCAGGATGCCATTAGCCTTTCAGCCACCTGGGCTCACTTAGATGTTGTGATCTAAGATCAGGAGGAATAGCAGACCTATGCAACATTAGTGGTTGCTGGTTGATTCCCATGTATCAAATAATTTCATAAGTTGATTGGAATTTGTGGTATAAAATGTATTTGCTAATTTTCTGGTACAAAATTTTTTTAAGTCCCTACACTTAGCCCATTAGAGACTATGAACAACAGCTCACAGAAACTACCTACCAAAGACCCTACTGACCTTACTGATCTTAGATTGGACTATGTCAGTACATCTGCTTTCATTTAACATGAGACTGAAGTGTGATAAAGAGAGAGATTACCTTTCACACTCGTTTTCTTGAAATCCAATATTATCTTTTTTTTTTTTTTTTTTTTTGGTGTGTGTGATTCTTTTAATCTTTAAAGCTTTTTGTATATGGTTACTCTAGTAAAGGCAGGCTGCTGTAACACATATCCAGCTGATTAAACTGTTGGAAAACAGAGGTCAAGAAAGGTGTCCTGGATAACATCAGGAAAAAAAATCATCAACATTATTTTTATTTCAGTGCTCACACATTGGATAGGGTAGGGGGAAGAAGCAAATTACTTAGTCTATGCCACTAAAAATTCCAGTGGCATTTTAGGTTAAGCCAGGTAGTCTGAAAAGAATGAATACTGAAACTCAACTCGCTGCCTTTCAGACTTTTAACACCTCAAAGTCATTCTGAGCATCTAGGAAAGAAACTGGTCTGAAGCTCAGATGAAGGCATCCATGAACTATTTAACCTGAACACTGGGATTAGAGCTTTAACATCTGCTTGCATACCTTATGGGGGCATTTTATTATATATAAATCTCCAACAAGTACATAATACTGTGTTCGAATATGTAAGTGGGTATGTACTGGCTCAGGGGGAATAGAGCTGAGTATAAATGAAACTAGAAAAACAGTGTCAGATTTCATCTGAATTCCCTGCCTGGGTTAGAGACTACCTTGTGTCCACACATTACATGGTACCACAGATGCACTTCAGGGAGAGTCAGCTAAGATGAAGCCTAAGATAGTGAAGTACAGATATTTTTTTTTTTTAGCAAATAATTTTATTAAAATGTATTTTTTTATGATTGCTCAGCAGCAGTTTTTAATTCCTAGAGAATTCGCAGTGTTGGAGTGATGGATTAAAAGGAAGCAAAGGGAACACAGTTCACAAAGAAACAAGTTGTTAATGAGATGTTGCTCTAGCTACATAGTTGAGGTCATTTAAGTCATCCTCTCTTGTAAAACCAGTAGGAATGGCTGAGTGATTAACTCATTTGCTAAATGACTGAACTAGATCAGACTCTTGAGAAATTCATGGGATGACGAGTAGTTGTTCAGATATGCAGGTGCTACTACTCAGTTTCTGGAAATTATCCTCTTCTGGCAGCTATTAAATTCAATCTAATTACATATGCAAAATTCTGTTACTTTTCTTATACACGACTCATTTTCCAAAGTATACTGTTGTAAGGGTTATTACTGCATGTATGCCCCAAATACCTGTTGAATAGTAATAGGTTAAACTTATAAAAGAAATGTAGCATACAGCTGGCTCAAAGATGCACTTTTGCAAACACTCAAGCCAAAATATATACAGAATGTCAGCAGTTATTTCAAAATTATTTGAATGAAAGTCTATTTTTTTACAACATTGTATTAATATTTCCTTGATTTCTCTGATAAAAATACATTGGATATTTATTTTCCTAAAAGCTGTTGGTCAGTTTTGGATATTATGCAGTTTAAGCAGATAAAAAGTAATGCATGATACAATAACTGTAAAAAGTTGACTGAATGTAGTCAAAGATGAAGAGCAATAGATATAACTGTGCTGGGGTTATTAAAACTGCTGCTTTCAGTTTTTTAAAGGACTGAAGAAGGAAAGTACCTGAACATTCATTTTCTCCTAGAATATAAAACCACTATTGTTGGCAGAGTTGTTAAGTAGATAGTTACAGTTTGAAATAATGTTATAGTTAGAAAATCAACATAGCTGCTTGTCACTGAAAATTCACCCATTACATAAGAAAAATTCTTAGAAGGTTGGAGTAAACCAGAGGAAAACCCATTTTCTACATTCTGTTTTCTTACATTCTTCTTTAGGCATTTTAAGGTTTCTCATTCAAAAAAGTGTCACTGGGTTAAAAAAAGTCTCTTTCCTTTCAGACTCAGATTCAAATATAACTGTTCCTAGGTTGCCACAGTTCTTAGAGTTCTCCCAAACATGATTTCTAAAGGTATTCATCGACACTAGAATAAAGGGGATAATTACTACTACTTTCACTTCTATTGCAAAACAGTATTCCATGATAATATTCAAGTTGGACTTTTACTGGTTTGAAAATATCAAATGAGTCTCTCAAACTAACAGTATCAGGAAGAAGGCACATCATGAATGTGTCTTCCACTCACCAAAGTCCTTTTATTCACTAGGAAAAGTTTGTGCATAAACCCAGGATGTAATTAAAATCAAATCTGTTTGAACCTATATTTATATGAACCTTGTTAAACATCTACAGTGTGTAATAGTGAACTGTCTGTAACAAATTTATAACTGTGCTACTTTGGAAAAAATCATTCACTATTAAATGGAAGAGAGTGTGGTGACTAATGGGGTTCATACTAAACCTGCACTGCTTGTTCTGGATGGCTGAAATCAAAAGAACACTTTTCGCCACTTGGAGTCTGTATGTGCTTTGAAAACCCTGGACTTCCCTCTCTTTGATCCAATGAAATGAAGTGAAACATGTAGCCTCTAGGCAGTTTTTAGGTACTGAAAGATCAAATAGATGCTATTACAGCACAGTTTGCTTGGTGAAGCCTAACCGAACGGATCTGCGCAAAAGTTACTGTGTATTTTGCAGACCGCATAGAAGAGAAAAAAGTAACAAAACTGAAAATATAGTATATTTGTAGTGTTGATTCAAATATTGTTATTTGAAAATATACACTCTTTATCAGCATTGGTAAGGGTCAAGATCCACACATTTGGCTAAACAAGTATTCTGGGATTAGATTTAGCTTTGCATTGTGCATAACATTACCCTGAGTTTGACTCAAAATTGGTAGTGTTCTTTTTTTGTGGTTGTGTTTTTTTTTAGGAGTATATTTGTTTAAATTGTTCATCAGAATAGAATTCTATGTTCAATCTATATATTTTCATGACTTTGTTATCTCTCCTTTAATTTCATTTTTATTTCGTCTCTCATTTTGTAGAGTTTTGCTGCTCTACATGGATAATTATTCAATAAGCTTTTAAGATTCACAAACATTTTCTTAAATGAAATGGCAGAGTTCCCAATAGATACACCAGAAAAAAAACTCTAGAAACTTATTTATACAAATACTCTCTCATCAGACATTGTGTTTGCCATGCTTTGCTTATTTTGTTACATAAGAATGGAGTTAATATACGACTAGCAATTATCCAGTCAAAAATGGCATCCCAAATTTTCATGTAAGAATTTGGTATGGGACAAGAGCTGCATTTGGAATTCACTAGAATTTGGCATTCTGTACATGCTTGAATTGTAAATTATAGTATATTAATATAATAATATTATTGGAAATATTTTTCCCTGCTCTCCCATAGACCGTTTTTTGCTCTACACATGATAATTTGAATAGTTCTAAGAAATCATACTTAACTAAATGTAGTTGGCGCATTCTTTCTCTTGGCCTATGCCTCTTTAAATGCACAGCCCAGCCCTACACTACAGTAGGACAACTTGTGTGGTTGTTATGAGTCAGTACACTTCTCCAAGATTTGCAGTGATGCACTTAACTCCTGTTCTCTGACTATTCCCTTCCTTTTCTTTCAAACTGAATACAAATAAACAACCAATGAGTGTAGTGGGGGAAATTTAACATCAAAAGTATTTTTTTCATGCTAATATCTGTATTTTATAAAGGACAAGCTGGCTTCAAATAAACTTTTACACTGTGACATAGAAATAATTAATTCGGTCCATTGTTCCTGAAAAATTTGTAGCTCATCAAAAGCACATTACAAGGGTAATGTGAAAGTAAACAAAATATGCTTTAATTCTATAGAAAATACTAATAAACGAGGAGGTATTCCAGGAGATAACATCTAACTGGGTCTACTAGGGAAAACAAGGACATGAAGAACCAAATCTGAGATTCTCATAGGCTGTTTGGAAAAACATAATGAATTGCCAACACACCTTGACTCAAACCTTTTTCTGAGCAAAAGTGATACTCCTTTTGTTTGTGACTATTTAAAAAGAAATATCTATCTTGCTGATGGTAGACCCCTGATTTTTTAAAAAAATAAAAAGCAGTCTTATTTCATTAAGATAACATACACCTTCAATTGACTTCAAAGCTGTACAGAAGCAAACAAGATCATATCCCCCCTAAAATATCACCTTCCACCACAATCTATTCATGCAACTCAGAAAAATCCTGCTACAGAGAATAACTTTGTCACCAGCATACAGTGCTCGGTTGGGATCAAATGACATTTATTTGTAAATCTACCTTAGACTCTTGAAATCTATGTCATTCAGATAAACTATTCCTAAACATCTTGACTATTCCTATGATTCTGGGCATTAGTATATAAGCAGCAGCAGTGGATACCCGACAGATCAAAGAAGATTCTTCAAATCATATGCTGGTGTCTGTTAGTTTCCACTAACATTGTGTTTCCTGTTCTGTGTAACCCAAATAGTTCCCATGCTACGCATAAGCAGAATTCCATATTTTGCATTCATTCATGAACCTGTTTCTAGAAAACACATTGTTATTCTTCATGACTGAAACCTAAAATATAATGGATAGACATACGCATGTGTGTTCACAGTCAAGTTATGCAAAACTGCAATTGAGCATTAATGCAAGATCATCTGGATAGATTTGATATTTTCTGGCACTGCAAGCTTTTGAATCCCATTTTCTTTTTTCCTGAATGTAGTTTTGTTTTTAGAGATCTAATTTTCAGCAATACCTAAGTGACCCAGTAGCTATAATTCTGGTTTTAAAACTGACTTAGCCTTCCAAACACCTAATGAATAACATTGGCTTCATTCACCAGCTGCCAGGCTCTTCAAGTCGATGAGGAACTGCCAGTGATCCAGACAGAAACCTTTCTAAAAAAAAAATTCAAGCTTATTTCAAGCTAATTGTTTGTTTATCTTACTCATATTGTGTTAAAGCCAAGGAAAGATTCATAAACTCTAAACTGCCCGTGACTGGTAAATTCTGAGATTTTGCTGGTGATACTTGAATATTCAAGCTGTAAGTCGTGTCACACATCTTTAACCAGGGCTAGCACATCCTGTGACACAGTTGGAAGTTATTTTTCTTGCCTACTTCTACAGTAAATTTGGTTTGTTTTCCTAATTAAGAGAAAATACAGAAGCTTAGATTTCCAAAGACACCTACTAGAAGCCAGGTGTTCAATGATTTCTATGGAATTTATATGCAACTTCCGTAAGATTCTCCCTCAACACCTAGCCTGAAGTTTGATCAGGAAAAAAGTGGGAATGCCATTAATGTGTAAACTAACAAGAGAGAAAAAGCCAAAAAAGTAAGAATATTGCTTCATTCTAAGTAAGCAACGCTTAAAGATTGTAGCTGGAGGAGAAAAAAAAAAGGGGGGGAAAAAAAGGGCAAAAAAATATTGCACACTCTTTTCTTGTCATCCATGACTGAGCTCGAATAGAAAGAACACCATCAGCTGTAGAAAGCAAACCCAACATGCTAGGCCAGGGGCACAGTTTTAAAGATGAAACCGTTACTTCCTAAACACAGTGGCCAAAATAATGGTTTGTAAGGAGCTACTACAAACCCTCACATTTTTTTTGTGTTGACTAAGACACAAAGCCAGTAGAGGACAAAAGAGTAATGGAATGACAACTGAGACAAACTCAGTAGAAATATTTGACTGCCTCTGTTCTTCCCTCTTCTAAGTTACAGATAAACAGGCAAAAAATTGGGCATTTTGACTGAACAGTAGGAGCTTTTGGCTTCAAAAGGCCCTAGTTATTTCCCACATTTAGAATAAATATGACAGTAAATGTTTGAAGCTCCCCTTTCTCATGTAGTCAGGTATTTTATTTTCTTTTTAAACTGTTTTATGTATGCTTATATTCAAAATTAGTAGTTTGATGTTACCAATTACATTAACTTACTCAGCAGTACAATGTTGAGGTATCAATTAGAATACATTAGGAAATAAGAAGCATGTCTAAGTTTGCTCTCTTACTAGAATCAAATAAAAATGTCAAAGTACTGCAATCAGACCATTCAGTTATGAATATTCATTGGCAACTGTTCGTGACAGATTTATGAATGCTTTCACCTGCTGGTGGAAAAACATTAAGTTGCAAAATAAAGCTATTAAAGTAAGCAAAAAGAAAAAAAGAAAGATATACACAGATGGATGATGATCTTGGAATTATGCAATCTTGCAAGAAAAGAATGGCTTTATTTTTCATATTATGAAAACATTTGTTTTGTATGTGAAGATTGTCAAGGTCTGAGCATTTAACTATCATTGTACAATGTTCACCAAAGAGTATTCTCAGTTTATGTGAAATGATGTGCACAGCTATCTAATCACCACGTTGTGGTAGAGACACATGCAATGGTAATTCTTTGAGGATTTTAACTGATATGCTGACTGCTGTTATCCTAAACTGTTTTAACAAAAGAGGAAATCTCCATTAAGAAAAGAGCATTTCGTTGCCCAGCGTAAAGTCTTTGATTATAAATATTCTAATAATAAAAATGCGTAGCACTGCTACAGTGCTTTCAGCCTGAGGATCTGAAATTGCTTTTAATATATGAAGTCTCAGTATTTTTAAGAGGAAAGCATTAGCCTCACTTTATAGATGGGGACACTAATGAATACAGAGGATAACTGATTAGTTCCATTTAAAAAGAAAACATAACACACAGGTTAGAGGCAAATAAACTAATCCAGTATTTTATTGATGGATTAAACAATTTCTGTGAGTTAAAC
Organism: Eurypyga helias; assembly: GCF_000690775.1. Taxonomy (NCBI): domain Eukaryota; kingdom Metazoa; phylum Chordata; class Aves; order Eurypygiformes; family Eurypygidae; genus Eurypyga; species Eurypyga helias. The sequence goes on along the minus strand of NW_010240490.1, from coordinate 288,255 downwards.
CACTATTTTAATGATTTATGCTGGAGAAGCATCATGATCTGAAGCTTGTTAAAAGATATGTAAAAAAAGTGTGTGCTTGTTTTGTTGTTTTTATCATAGGTGACTTTGTTATGCATTCTTTTCATTGTTATCTTAAATTTGACAAATTTGATGACACGGCCCTGATTTGATTTGTTTATTGCAAATATAAGTGAAATATGAAAATAATTCAGATTATTTTAATAAGCTGGTGTAGGCGATTAGGTAAGTATTTGTATCAATTGATATAAGTGCCATGCTTGCCTCAGTGGGTTTGGTGATACTGATGTAACTTCATAAAGATAAAATCAGAAAGAAACAAAGCCAAAGGAGAGATAAGGGATCATAACAACATTTCTTAATGAAACAACAAAAGGGAAGCTATAAATGGGAGATAACCCACCCTTGCTGCAGTGGCAAGGTTTGTCTATCCCTGAAATAGAAATAAATGTAATAGTAAAAAATGAGTTAATTTAAGCAAGAATGAAGTTTTGGTGGGTGTCTTAACAGGAACTGTATTTGAGACTGGGGAAAAAAAACAAAAAGTGCCATACAAACAAACAGGGACCAAATCGTGGAGCAGGTTGAATAGAATGCAAGATTCACAAAGGAAGCTTCAATCTTTCCTGAGAATAAATTTTCAGGAAAGGTTTTTCTTGCTTCAAATATTTATCCATATCCGTGAGTGAAAGAAAAGACTGCACTGTCTTGAAGAAGCTCATTTTATTGAGATGTTTTATTAGCTTGCTGTTCTTTTGTTCTCTGGGAGGAAAAAAAAAAGCAAGCTGTCAGAGAGTCAGGAGACAAGTTAACCTGCCTGGCTAACAGAGAAAGGATGGTGAGGTACACTTCTTCCTTTGAATGATCTATTTACTCACTGGAAGAAAAATAAGACATTTGCTGGAAAGATGTACTCAAAGGGACTAAAAAGGGTCCAAAATGTGCTGCCCAGCTTTTAGACTGTGGAAACTACATGTGATCTTGCATCGTGTTCATACAAGCCAAATATGGTATGATCTTAAAGTACTCTTTGCATTATTTGGCAACAGAAATTTGAGCTGTATCCTAAGGCTCTGCCTTCCATCAGAGTTCTTTTTCCTAATCCCTTTTTGAGTCCATTTATGCATTCAGCATCAGCAACATCCTCCAGCAATAATTTACATAATCTAGGGAATAGAAGTAAGAAAAGATCTTCCTTCTGTTTTAAACATGCTACTTGATAATTTAACCAGGTGTCTGCAAAATGTTGACAGCAAGATCAACTTATTATTCTGTACCTTTTCCCTACCGACCTTTCAAGCTGCTTTCTAGGATGGACCCTTACTCCCAAGTGGCTTCCCTCTGAAGTCAGAGAGGCTTACTATGTTCTCATCAGTCCAGCAATGTAGTTTACAAAATTTGCAAACTACAGGAAAAACAGGCATCCTTGTAAAACTACATTTTTCATTCTGAGGAAGCCAGAAATAAAATCTGTAATATTTTTTCAGCTACAGAATTAGAAAATACTGAAGCACTTGGATAGCACATTCCTGAACTATGTTAAATATTGGCGAAAAAAAGAGTCTGGATGACAATTCTGATTTCATTTGCCATTCCTTAATTTTATGTAAATAATAAATAAATCTTACTGCAATCTTATGAGAAATTCACTGAATCTGCATTTGAAAGGAAAACTAAGATGAAACCAAACAAGTCATAAAATCTATTCCCTTAAGGAAATATGAATCGGGAGAGGAAAATTTAGGGTTTGGGGTTGGAGTTCTTTAAAATTTATTTTTCTAGGCATATTAACAAATTGCTGTGGTGTAATTCTAATTTACTCATATTCTCCATACTTGTTTCCTGCAGGCAATATGTACATGGACTTTTTAAAAGTCCACGTCCAAGGAGTTACTGAAATAAAAACAGTGGCTTTTTGTCTAATTAAGAATTAATGTAGGTATACCAAAAAAGTAAGGTAACACCACAGTAACTTAACAAAAACACTTACTCAGGGTGTGTAAAATGCATCTAAACATTCTTAATAGTATACCATTATTTATACTTCTTCACAAACTGCATGAACATTTTCTTTTTAAATGGGTTAATGAATTTCTTTGCCACATTTCATGTTTTCAGATTGAGATTGCTACCTTTCACTCATTTATGCTGTTGTGAAACCTGTTTTCCATTTTATTGAATTCAGTTTGACTGTATACTCCAATCCACTATAATTTAAAACATTTAGTCCCAGATCTTGTCATTTTTTCCCCCCTCAACAAAAAGCAGTTGTGGTAAAAGCATTGATATTTGTTTTTTTTTTTTTTCTCTAAATTAACAATGCCAATGTTTTCTTTCTTTTTTTTAATGCTAATTTGAAGGACAGGGGGATACTATTCAATCTGGGCCATTATCTCAGTTTTCGTCTTCCGAGTTTTAATCAAGAACCTGTTGTAGAGGGCTAATATTTTCTTGGTTTCTTACATACAGGAATTTTAATTAGTGTGTATGGAAAAGAGACACAAATCTTCTATATTACTTGAGAATGCTAAAGGAATATTTGTTCTGAAGAAGGAAGAAAAACAAAAAAATTCCTCACCTTTCATGATCAAAATTTAGATGCAAAGGCCTGTACTTCATTCACACTGTCATTTTGCAGTAGTCAATGAGTTTCTTTTGTTACTATGTTTCAACCCTGAATGAGCACCTATTTTCTACACTTTTTAAATTACATTTTGAGGAAAATACCAGGGATTTCCACAATTTCACTCAAGGAAAAAAAGATTTGGTAACCTGATCTGACCACTGAACTCTTAGTCCAAACTAGGTAACTATTACATATATTTCCTTAGTAATAACCTGACCCACATTATTTCTACTGTAATATTTTCATTCTTAGGACTCCCATTTGAGGCTGGTAAGCACTATTATATATTCATTTTGTGAAAGGGAAACAGACTGAATTCTGATCCCATTATAATCACTGGAAATATTTTCATTGACTTTAGGTTCTTGTTCTAATTATCTTTCATATTATTATTCAAGACTCTAAAAAAGCCAGAAATTAAATTCAGTTCTCCCACATCCCAGCCTACCCCTGATGCTCTCTAATAAAAACAATTAAATAAAACCCTCATATAATGAACTGCAGAATAATTTCTGTATCACTGTATGATTACATTTATTAAGAGAACAGAGTTTATTAAAATAGCCAATAGCTCTTAGCATGAAATGTGTTCTGGTTAAGACATGATGTAGAAGTTTGTACATGTTTAGGCCTTTTTGTTTAATACACCTAAATGAACTTCAAAAATATCTATTAACACTTTTTTTCTTTAAGCTCTCATGCATTCTCCCAAATTACACAAAACATCCACTTGACAGATTTAAAAAGGAAACAGGATACCATTCCAGGAACTCTTTTTCACAGCCAAAACAGTATCATGCAGGCATGTGACTAACGTATTACTACAGAACAATATGGAGTATAATTTTATGTATGCCGAATGTACTCATTTTCTAAACAAGCTATCCGATAACAGCTCTGACACATCTCTCTAAAGGTCTATTTTCCATACCATTCAGTCTTGGTGATTTTCAGATGTATTATGCTATAGATGGATATGTAAATTAAAAAAAAAATATACCTGAAACGGTGCTGATTCAAGATATGATAAATCACTTCCCCCAAGTAAGTTAGATGTCTAGTGATTAATAGCATTACAAACAAACAAACTCATATTTACTTCTATTACTTAGAACTGTTCTGATACGACAGCTGTGACAACTCAGGAATTTAAAATATAATATTCTCACCATTTTCTACAGCAGTTCCCAAAAAGAATGTTTGATACTTCAGTGAGCCATGATATATATCATTGCTTTTCACCAGGTTCACTCTTGCTTTTCATCATGATGTGTGATAAAAACAATCCCCAGTAACACTCAGTCTGACTTCTTTGACCTTACACACAAAAATGTGAAAGATTTGAGTACAGAGCCCATGAACTGTGCATGGTCTGCACGCAAGTCCAGCATGCTTAACTCAAACATTACACCCTATTCCTGTGTTGAGGCAACTGAAGGGGAATGGGAGGGCACACTGCTCTTGATAAGTGTAGAGCCGCTTTCCTCAAAAAAAAGGATGTAAACTGGATTAAAGGAAATCACCCAGCTTTCAATACTTTGCATTACAGAAGTGACTGCTAAAAAGGGAGAAGGCAATTGGTATGGATGAAAGCTTGCTAAATATTTCAGCAAACAAATCAAATTGTGAATTAGCCTTTTTAAAGGAAAATGAATATTGGCATAAGTTGTTGAAAATGAACAAGATGATTTTCATTGAATTAAGTTTGAGGGAAAACAGTAAACAAAACAGAACACAGAATCTGTAGCAGCTTCAGCACAGATAACAGAAAATGTGTGGGATCTGAGTTTAACATGCTGATGAATTGAGGCCCACAGAACCCAGTAGAGCTGCTGCTGAATCAGATTCTGCAGCCAACATACATCCCTTTTACTCAGAAATCATGTAACCTGCTTATTTATATCTACTGTGAAATCATTGGCACTCTTACGATGTATATAAACCTGCAATTTATTTTCCACTTTCCTATTAATTTATTTGGAAAAACATTTTATCATTCTTTTACTTCATGCCATTTCCCAAACCCAAAAATGACCACCATGGGTTCGTAAGAAAAAATTAATTCCCAAGCAAATATGTTATTGATTCCATCATAAAAAGTCTGGAAAAACTTGTCCTCATCTTTCTAACGACAGTAATAATTTTACCTGATGAACTATCAATTCCTGTATCATGCATACCCAAATGGATAGAGACATCAAAGAAAAGATTAAAAATCTTTTTCTTGACCTGTTCTAAAATGGGAATTCAAGCTTGAGGCTATTCAGAGAAAGTAGCAGTGGTCCTATTTCAAAGATTGTAGTAGAAATCAAATTATTTAATTGTATTTTCACAGCCCATTTAGGAGGGAGTAACAATAGTTTTTTGTTGCTACATTTTGGTAAATGCTCACATGTATAGAATAGAAATGAAAACAGAGCTACTGTGTCAGCTCCTGCTTCATATCTTGAAACTCAGTCATAGTTGACTCATTTATGTAAGGACAGTCCCAGGCTCACTGAATATTAGGTAATCTTTGCATTTAAATTGGGGTTTAAAGCTGAATCCCAAGAAAATCTAGTTGCCCAAAGATACCTGACTTGGTTAACTGTGAGAATTGATGGCTTCTAGCCAGAAAAATGGTGCTGTATAGGTATCAGCTTCTTCATGATGCTCTGGTAATATGTCAACTCTGATGTGGAGGAACAATTACAGAGGAAGCAAAGATCAATTATTATAGTAATTTACAGTTCTGATCTTCTAGTTTGAACTTTTGTTTGAACAATGGCTACTTAGAAACTGAAAAATTCTGCTCATGAAAGTTTCTTGAACAATAGGCACTTTCTGTCCTTGTCCCTCCTCCAGGGCTGTGGTGCAGTTCACCTCAACAGGACCTGAGAATGGCCCAGATTGCAGGACTTTCTTACACCAGTGGTAACACTACATCTGGAATTTCTGCCTGAACTGCCTGATTTAACAAAAAGATGATCTCATTTAACGGGCAACTATCTTCTTCTTTAAAAGACTGGACCTTAAAAGTAGCCCTTGACTCCAAGAATATTGTACTCCAACTGATTTTTTGTTAGCATTAGGCATAAGTAACCTAGGTATACACACCTTTCTCAAGTATTTTATCAGCCTTCCCAAATACTATTATAGAGGTTTTAACCCAAAATCTCCATTCATGATTTAAAACCATAACATTGGTAAAGGCATGATAGTCAGGTAATTATTTAATATCTCTGAGATTCAGAAGTTGTTTTCTACCCAAGGACTGTCTAAATGATGGTCATTACAGATAGAATAAATACTCTAATTAAGTCTGAAACAGCAAGTCATTCTGTTCACGGTATAAAAATGAGATAATGAAACTTATTTTAGTGGGATGAAATTTCTCCCTTCCTTCCTCTCCATTCTGGACACTTCTGTGTTTTCTTTCATCCAGACCACATCAATCCATTGCAAAATATGCTTGGGAGACAGAAGGAAACAACAGCTGGACTCTACCTCCTTAAGGAAAATATTGCTGCTGCTGGGCATTTTTTTTTTTTTCTATCACATCAAATATTTATATTGGTTCAGCATAACTGGACATCTAGGAAGAATGATGTTGTCTGACTGTTTCATATTTGCCGCTCATATTGCTTTGACATATCATGACTTTTTGGCCTAATTTCATCCATCTTCCTGTTCCTCATTTATTGTCTATGTGCATCTAAAAGTAAGTCTGGAGCATCTTGAGGTCATTAAAGAGTGTAAATCACAATGACAAATTTACATAATGTGTCAGTATGTATCTGGCATGCCCTCATGGAAAAAGTCTTGCTAGAAAGCTCAAACACCACCCACACTTTATACAAGTTTACTTTAAAAAGTCAAAGCATATCAGATTCTTACAAATTCCTATGGTTGTATAGCTTTCAGAAAGTTTGCAATGTATTTTATTAGTAGTAAAATCAATCCATATGTACACAATGAAATTTATATCAAGTCTATTTTAGGATTTTAACATTATGAAATGATGTCACACCAACAGATGAAAAATGAGTAAGCTAGTATCTTAGCTCAATAAAATAAGTGCATTAAAGAACCACTGGCTCACAGACTACATTATGGTTAAAAGAAAACAGAAAAGCAGAAGTCACTGAATAATGAGAACAGACCGACTACCTCCTTTGTACTCAGCTATAGCAGTTGATTCCAATTTGTTTTGTTTCCATGAGAAACGTAGATGAAAATTTGTATTCATATTTTCTGAAAGCAAAAGCAAACTTATCCTTCTCCTCCAATTTTTTATTTATTCACAAAAAGAGTGCCTTAGCACTCTGTCATTAAAGGATTTCCTTACTATATAAAAAACGTGATTGTTTTTCCACAAAAGAAATCTACATTTTAGATGGAATTTATTTAGAAAAGCAGAAAGTTCCTTGCAAGGCCAAAGCAACTATCAAGGCAGGAAAAAGGAACAGTTATTCGTGCTGAATGATGACCTTCTTCATTACAGAAATAAAGATCGCAGTGAAGGCAAGAATGGATGCAGAGACATGTTGGTCATCAAGGAAAGTATTTGCAGATGGAAATAAAGGTGGAGAATAAAAAGCATAGAGCAAAAGGCTCCAGGGATATTGTTCTAAATGAACATGTCCAGTGTCACTTATTTCTATAGCAGCTAATCAGTGAACAACAAATATATACGCAACAGAGAATATTATTCTCTTCCCAAGGGTAGTGAAAACATCCAAGTATGGTGTTACATACACCTAGAAATTCCCAAGACAACTACAAACAAGAGAAAACCTCTCCACAATTCAGATGAGTAAGTCTGATATCAAAGTTTTATATTTTTCATTATAAACATATAGTTCTAGTCTAGTTTGGGTGAATATTCAATTATATAATGGGGAGAAAGAAAATAAATATTTATTAGTTTTTTAAATTAATTTTTTTCTATTTTCTTATAAGATACTTCACTGCATATAACTTCTGTGTCAGAAGTAAAAGAACTGTAATCACGTAGCCAAATGAAGTTTTTACACAATATCAATATAACTGCTCTCTAGACTGTAGTCAGTCCAAATATTTATGTTAAGCAAATGACCACGTCTTTCTTAAATCAGAAATACCACACAGCAATGTTTAACTTCTGTTAATGAGCACAAAAGAAAGTGTTAAAAATGTATGTTCAATATAGGTGTGACTACTTGCTTATAGTTAATAGTTAAGCTATTGCTATTGTAGTGGAATACCAGTGCAAATAATTGTTGACACTCCAAATGCCCAGGATCTACTCTTACCTTTGATACAATCTTCTTGTGTCTTACAGCTTTTATTCTGTGAAATGGAGAATGCGGCAGAAATCTTATACCTAGGAGAGGTCTAGCAGAGCACTGTTTACATATGTTTAGAGTGTTAGTCCCATTACTTTTGAAATTCTAATACATTTCACTAAGACACACTTTGAAAGTCTCTCTTAGTGTTGAACGTATGGGTCAAAAACAACAAAAAAAGACAACCAAAAAGACAAAAGACCCCCGTAATCATCGAGTCATAATGACTTAACACAACAACAATATAGTTTTACATCTGTATTTCATTCCTCTCCAGCTCCTAAGTAATAAAGTAAAACACGTTTTAACAAGTTCTTCTAAGGAAAATAGTAGCCCACTTTTGAGTTGGTAAATATATTCTAGTGTACTACTGTTTATAAAACATGTAAAGTTTATGCTGTAATAGCATATATTCAAAATAACACCCTTTTTGATGTCAAATCATTATATGTCTTAAAATGTATGCATATCTAGCCTCCAATTGCGAAGTAATAAAAGAAATAAAATTCTTATAGCAGCAACAAAAGATTAGAGAATGGCCATTACTCTACTAGAAATCTATACTGGAGAGCTGCTGTAAAGACCTATGGGATTGATTTAACTACCTAGCCCTAAGAGGTATGAATTGTGCACAGACTCTGTAGCATTTGAGTGGGACGTGGCTAGCCATAGCGATGACATATTTGGAAAAGTCAAGGGTCACACAAACAAGCTGTTCAGAGTGAAAGCAATCTTGATGCACTATGGTTTTCTTGGCTGTTGCCATAGGATTAATTTGGATGATTCGAGAGATTATCCACCTACAGAAGCAGAATTGATACCTGTAGTCCAAGAATAACATTAAAATATACATAAATACTTGCAGCGTAACTGAGCTTCCTGCCAAAGGGAGCATGTTGCTATAAGGGTGATGGATTTGAACTGCTGCTTTGTTATCTTAACATGCCAAATACATAGCTTCCCATTTCTCAACAAAAAAGTAATTTTGGTTTGTCAAATAGTGTTCTGCCTGTATCAGTTTTTTAAATTTATGGCATGCATCAGCTATGCTCGAGGTAGTACATGTGAAACCACAGCATATAGGTGATTTTACCTAGTAACAGACTGCTGGTATTGATCAGGAAAAGGCCTTCAAATTCCTACATACACACATCATGTTTGCTTGAGTCTGATCCTGTCATCAACATTTACTGCAGTAATCCTTGAGCTAGTGGCAAAATTTACATGAGCAAAAATTGCGAGACTGTTTCCCTCCTACAGGCTGGATCTTAACTGCTGCTAGTAATAAATAGAGAAACACAATGGAGACAGTAGGGATAAAAATCTAAGATGTAGGGGAGGGGGACAAGGGCTTATTTCATTTGTTCAAAGAAGTGGGTGGAGGTGCCCAAAGTTGCAAGGGGTAGGAGCTAGTAACACTGTTGGTTTTTAAAATTATTACTATTTTTTACTGACCAGGGGAACATGTTTCCATAGTTCACTTGAAAATCTGAAGCTGCCTTTTTCTAAGGAATAATTTGTTTCAGAGGCATATCCTGTCCATATATTTTTAAGTTTTCTATAGAAGACATGTATTTCTATACCTCTAGTGCCAACTGGGGGGGCCAGTAGGTGGCTATACCAGGGCAAATCAGACCCAATGAGACCTTCCCTGCACTGTAAATGGCTCCTTGAATTTACATGTAACTCTTTGCTAATCCTCACTTCCAGGGGGTGAGTTGGGCATGGCGGGGCTCCAGGAATTCTGTATAGTCACCTCCAGATTAAGCACTGCCGTGGTACTTGTGAGTTACTCAAACCTCTGAGTGGTGCAGGGCAGTGGGAGGTGTTGCGCAGGGTGATGATGCCCTGGCCGTGTTTAGAAATGGAAATGCAACTTCTTGCCACCATCCCTGCAGGGAGGCCCTGGCTGGGGGAGCTGCTAGGAGTTCAGGAGAGGAGTGTTCCACAACCGCCTGCCAGCAGCAGGCCTGGTCCACCCCAATGCATACACAGAGCCCGAATTTAAAGGATTGGTGAAATGATGCTGCTGGGAAGGATGTTTGAGGTGACCTAATAGGATGCTCTCTTTGGATACATTGCAAATGGCTTGCAAGTGACACTTCTGTATACCTGTTTCCAAAAATTGTGGCAGCAAATGTTGCTGTCACTATCTACCCTTGGTAGTGGGTAAAGTGAAAAACCTTGGCCATTTCCTGAAGGCTCCCACTAAGGCCAATCTAAATTACATGAATAAATATCTACACTAATCTCTAAAAACACACTTTTCCCTGAGTGATAAAGAGCAATATTTAGCACTGCAGAAGGTAAGGGCTGTGGCAAGAAATGTCTGAAGAAATGCCATTTTCAACTGCAACCATCATATGGAAATATCACTCTGAAGCTTACAAAACAAATGCAGCAGCTGTAGACACAGATTTGCATTTAGCATTTACACCCTACTGTGGATGTGCCAAAATAACAAACTAGAATTGTTTAGGAAGCACAAATAATCCCCTAACAACCATAGTTACCTGCAAGAGACTTGCCCTGTGCCTTCTTCCCCCCAGCTCTATCGTCGTTGTGTGATGGGCTGCATCACCTAAGAGTGATGAGGCTGGAGTCAGTCAGGGAGAGCCAGTGCTGCTGACACTGCTGCTGTGGCTAAACACAATGTGTATGGAATGGGTAGAAATTAGCTGCTCCTGCTTTAGCTGTGCTTTGATGCCATGCCTGTTTTGATCTTCTTACCCACTGTTGGTATTTTATATCAGATGTTGGAGTTGTATACCTTTGAGCTGCGCAGGACACCACTGGGTCGAAATTGCTCAGTATCTTTCTTTTTCTTTTATGTACCACCCTCCACTGTGATGTCTCCATGAATCAGACTTGCCAACATCCTTTTAATTTGTGTGAAGGCAGAGACACAACAAATATACTGATTAGCTTGGAATATGAATATGAACTTTGTATTGTTACGTGGTTAATGTCTTTTCAAAAAGCACTAAATTCGTACAAAAAAGTGAATTATTAGAAATGGACATTTCTAATACAACACATTGTTTCTAAATGTGTGCATTTTTGAATGAAAATGCTACCTAGAAGCACTTCAGAATTTTCTTTCAACTTTCATGTATCATCGTATGATCAGTCACTAAGCATTGCATTTTGCCTTTCAATGGCTGGAGTTGCTTCACCATATTGACACTAATATTAAGGAGCAAGAAGTCAGATACAGTGAAAATTCATGGTATGGTGCTACTATTGACTTCATGTAGGTTTTCAATAGTGGTGACAAAAAAAAAAATTAATAGCATTTAACAAACATATGAAAGGGAAAGAGCTGAATTTAAAACTGTGCAAGACAGACTTGTCAGTCATACCTTATGCAGTAGTTATATTTAAAAATTGTATTTCTGTTGGTACAATGGTGAGATATTTTTCTGAGGTTAAGGCATTATAAAAATAGGTAACATCTGGATGAAAGGAAAAGCTTTGCCTGGAAACAGAGAAGGTGTTCTTAGGTACTGGCAGTTGAAAGAGCTGAATTTAAAACTGTGCAAGACAGACTTGTCAGTCATACCTTATGCAGTAGTTATATTTAAAAATTGTATTTCTGTTGGTACAATGGTGAGATATTTTTCTGAGGTTAAGGCATTATAAAAATAGGTAACATCTGGATGAAAGGAAAAGCTTTGCCTGGAAACAGAGAAGGTGTTCTTAGGTACTGGCAGTTAAGTCTGAGTGTGGATGGAACAAAATAGTTATTTCCTATTTTAGATAGAAAATGCAGTCGTTCATCCTTTCTCAAATTTAATTTGTTGCAATTCAAATGTATAAATAGGATAACATGTGCATAAATTCTGTCTCTATGCCATTGATAGATCTTCTAAGTAATAATTTAAACTTTTATTTACATTTCTGTATTATATTTCTAGTTTTATGCCAAGACATGAGAACCGTCTATCTCATTTTCAAAGGCAGTCATTTTCATTTCAGGTGAGTAATCAGTTTGATTAGTCAACTGAAGAATTTAATGACAGTTACTATGAAATCCAGTCTAAACAAAGCACGGTGTCCTGGAGATCCCAATTCTACCGGTAAAGAAGAAGATGCGAGTTTCTGAATAGAAGCAATACAGACCAAAGGATATGTATCCTACATATGTAAAGTGCATACTTCTCATACATACTTTTATATCATTTAAGATATTTATAAAGACATGATATATAGATTTTGAAAGTCTTTAAAGCATCCAGTCTAAACAAAGCACGGTGTCCTGGAGATCCCAATTCTACCGGTAAAGAAGAAGATGCGAGTTTCTGAATAGAAGCAATACAGACCAAAGGATATGTATCCTACATATGTAAAGTGCATACTTCTCATACATACTTTTATATCATTTAAGATATTTATAAAGACATGATATATAGATTTTGAAAGTCTTTAAAGCTTTTTCCCTACAGCATATGTGGTCTGGCCTCCCAGACTAAAGCCAAGTAATGCGGAGAGAATGTGAGAGCTGTGTATTCCAGGGAACATGGTTTCTTCAACTACATCTCCATACATGAAACAAATTCATCTCAAAAGAAGAACAAAGTTTTTTGTTGATTTTATGCATAAGTAATCCAATTGCGAGTTACAGGTTCTGCTTAACTCCAGCAAACTAGTTAAATACAGATTAATTCATCTTTTTGGATTAGAATATTTGTCTTCACATACTAGCATGAATAGGATTGATTAAATTTGTATCTTTTTATGAGATTCGACATTCAGTTTCAATCATTGCAAACCTATATGAAGGTTTTGATACAATTCAACTGAAATGCTTAAAGCCACCTTTACTTCAGACTCTACACCTACATCAATAGGGGCTTGCTTTAATTGTATTTTAACTGAAAAGTAACTATATCCTAAACTATTCTGCCATTTGCATTACTTTTTGATGCTCAGGAAATTAATGGCTCTGCATTCTTTAGTGGTAGATCAAACTTGATAAGTTACATTTTTCACCTGAGTTCTAGAAAAGGCTGAAGCAATCCTCAAAATATTAAAGAATTTGCCAAGTTCACCAGAAGTGATTTTCACCTGGTTTTACAGCTTGAATAAGACCTCATTGAACAAAGCAATCTAGCTCAGAGGACAAAAAAATACATTCTTTTGTTCACAGGTCACGTGCCTATTTGACTCTGCTAGAAGATTATTTACTGTATTTACCCAGCTGAGAAGCTGAGGCATAGCCTTTGTCACTGTTTCATCTGACATAGGTTTCTCCCAGTTTCATAAGATGACTTCATCTTTTTTGGTAAGTATGCAGTTTGTTTCGCTGTATCAAGCGTATTATTCTAGCAAAGATTTCTTACACAGCATTAAAGCTTTCTAAATCCCCTCATTTATTTTCTAGGAAATGGCTTTACATGCTCTTTATACTTGTAACCTGCACTTTTAGTTTCTGTCCCCTTTTGCATCCTATCCTGTCTTTACCACTTGTGGGTATGTTCTCAATAAATGCAGGAGCATAAATAGAGCAAGCCTGCTTAACTACCCACAATCATGATAAATTAAAGTTAGATAAGAGGAAATTGCAGTATTTAGCTTTGGAATTAGCTAGGTACATTATTAAGAGTGATAAGAACAATGGCAACAGGCATGTAACAAACATGCACTTCTGGGTAAAACTCTCTCTCCCCCTCTCTCTCAACTGAATTTATGCTGTTACTCAGCATCTGCTGTTGGAACTGTTGTGAAACTACCCACAGGTGGAAAGTGGTCACTCCAATAATATTAGTTAATGCAACAACACTGCTATAGAGTATACAGTACTACAGCCACTATGGTTGATTTTTTTTTTTTAATTTATTTATGATTTTTTTTTAATTATTTTAAGATCAAACCAGGATTGAAAGCCAAAAAATGCTCATCTGAAAATAATGCCCTCTTCAGGAGTGACAGTTAATTCCTTGAAGTTAAACATGAAAATATTTTCAGCTGATATATATACACACAAACACATACACACTGCACATTAAGAAAATGCATTACACAGTAATTTTGAGGATAATTGCAGTAATCTCAGGGATGCGATAGGGATACTGAGTGAAAAACATTTCAGAAATCTCTAGAATACAAAACCACACAAAATAAAGAATCCGAGACAAGAGGTGGAAAGACATAGCATACTTGCAAGGATTAATGATAAAGATAAATTATTAAACAAGAAAGATATATGAAGACTTTTATGCTTCATTGTACAAGACAGCAAGAGAAAGAAAAGTAGATGCAATTTTAAGTGTTATTTTCCAGGAACAGAACAGCAAACAGAAAGCAAAGAACAGAGTGAAATGGATGGAGACAAGTGGTGGGGCCAAGGTGCTCTTTATCTTGACAAACATTGATTATGCAATGGTAAGAACTACATAGAAATATTTAGGAAATCCTGTTTGCAAACAAGGCACTTCAAGACTTGCACAGTTTTTCTAGACAATATATGTACCTCACTCTTTAAAGGAAACCTAAATTCCATAAATCATGGTGGAAGGAAAAGAAAATCACCAACTGTAATTTAGCATGGCAAACAAACTTGTAACTGCTATGGTTTGCATTACCTGCAAAAGCTCTGAAGTAAGGGCATTTGACAGAAAATATATATGGTGTTCCAGAGAGGTTGCATTTGAAGTCTGTCAAAAATCAAACAGTATGCACGGTAGGTCTGAAACATTCCTCTCATAAAGGATGCCTTTGACCTCTGCATGAGCCAGTACCCCTTGAGGAAAGGAAGTTCTGCAATGAAGTCAAACTAAGCTTAAGAGAAACACTGGGTAGCTCAGGGATGGGGAAGATATGAAATTGTTAGAATTGATCCACAAACACCTTTAGAGAGGGTATTCAAGCCCTTTCATTAGGTGCATTTTCTTCCCAGGCTTCAAAGAGGCACCTGTCACAGCTGCCACTGCTCTTGCGTGTAGTTGCGATGAGGCTGGAAGCTGAACACAGATGAAAATAATAATTATAAGGGGAGAAAGGGAAGGAAAAGGTTCCCTTGTGATTAAGAGAACAAAGCCTGAAAATTTAAGTTGTATAGCTAGAGAAAGGAGAAGGAATGGGATTGACGTTATGGTAATATTCAACAATAGAAACTCTGGCTCTTTGACATTCTTAGACAAAGAAAATCAGTTATTGTATAACAAAACATGTTACTTTTCAAAGTAAAATTTATACGACACATCAGATAAATACAAAGAAAATGGTGTGAAGACATAAGGGACAAGTGAACCTGACCACAGACTGGCAAGAAACCTAAGGAGAGACAAACAACTCCCCCATGCTACTTCCATAAATAATTCTTGCCATGGAAAACTAAAAAGCAAACTGTAAGTAAAAGTTCTATTTTTAACAGGAGGCTTAATATTGTTCTGGGCAAAAATTCTTTCAGAAATAAGAATAGAAATGCTTCTAGTTTTGTCTTGTTTGATTACAAAAAGAATTTACATACTGATAAAATGCCAATATTATACGCCAATACAAAGTGTTATTTCATAAACAGACTACAGAACACCTTCTAAATATCAGAATTATAAAAATTTGAAAAAACCTTTGAAGGCATAATTTTAAGACTATCTACTTGTCTTTGTATATATATTCTTGAGTATAAATGACTACATGAACAAATATGGGGAGAATGTGAATCCTTATGTAGTTTTTCCCTCCTGTAACAACAAAAATACGCATATTAAAGCTGCTCTTATACAGTACCCAGCACGTTTTCTTTTATAGAAAGGTCGAAATGATCTAGTTGGTAATTGCAGTTGAGCTCGTGGTAAGAAAGATCTTGATAGGATTAGTAAGTAGAAACGTCTCAGTGTACAGTGGTTTGGTCTAAAAAGAGTAAATGAAAAACCTCAGTCATATCAGATTATATTCTGTGGGGGTTTTTGGGGTAAAATATCCATTTAGAATTGCAGAATCATAGATTTGGGTTGGAAGAGACCTTACAGATCATCTAGTTACAACCCCCCTGCCATGGGCAGGGACACCTTCCACTAGACCAGGTTGCTCAAAGCCTCATCCAACCTGGCCTTGAACACTTCCAGGGATGGGGAATCCACACCTTCTCTGGGCAACCTGTTCCAGTGTCTCACTGTGAAAAATTTCTTCCTTATATCTAATGGAGATCTACCCTCTTTCAGCTTAAAGCCATTATCCTTTGTCCTGTCACTACATGTCCTTTTAAAGAGTCCCCCAAAGCTTCCTTGTAGGCCCCTTCAGGTACTGGAAGGCT
>NW_010240490.1:245309-271930 GCF_000690775.1 Eurypyga helias | reverse complement strand
GGAGCCTCCTCTTCTCCAGGCTGAACAAGCCCAGTTCTCGCAGCCTTTCGTCATAGCAGAGGTGCTCCAGCCCTCTGAGCATCTTCATGGCCTCCTCTGAACTTGCTTCATGTCCTTTTTATGTTGAAGGCCCCAGAGCTAGACGCAGCAGGTAGGGTCTCAAGAGAGCAGAGTAGAGGGGGACAATCCCCTCCCTCGATCTGCTGGCCATATTTCTCTGGATACAACCCAGGATATGGTTGGCCTTCTGGACTCCAGCTGCACACTGCCTGCTCATGTTGAGGTTCTCATCAGGCAACATCCCCAAGTCCTTCTCCTCAGGGCTGCTCTCTATCCACTCCCCACCCAGCCTGTACTTGTGCTTGGGATTGCCCCAACCCAGGTGCAGGACCTTGCACTTGGCCTTGTTGAACTCCATGAGGTTGGCAGTGGCCCACCTCTCCAGCCTGTCAAGGTCCCTCTGGATGGCATCCCTTCCCTTCAGCGTGTCAACCACAAAGCTTGGTGTTGTCAGCGAACTTGCTGGGGGTGCACTGAAAAAGATGTTGAACAGTGCCAGTCCCAATACTGACCGGCAAGGAACTCCACTCATCACTGGTCTGAACTTGGACGTTGAGCTGTTGAGCATAACTCTTTGAGTGTGACCATCCAGCCAATTCCTTATCCACCAAGTGGTCCACCTGTCAAATTCATATTTCTCTGATTTAGAGACAAGGATCTTGTGCTGGACAGTGTCAAATGTTTTGTTCAAGTTCAGGTAGATGCTGTCAGTTGCTCTTTCCTTGTCCACCAACACCGTAACCCAAAATATATATAGCAAACCAAATATGGACTACAGTACCATTTATAATAAAACTCATATTACAGTGACACTTGCAAAATTGTCACTGTAACTCCCTCATGAGTGTCACATCTCTTAGCACTTGCTGTGACCGCAAGGACGTCAGATGTACACGTGCAGAGAAGCTATGAGGAGTGGGATATAGAGGAAGAGAAGCTGCAATAGGTTCCCTTGTGCTGGCTGCCTGTTGTGTCCTTTCTGCTGTTTTGGAGCTGTTTCCCCAAAGCTCCACTTCAGATCTGACAGACAATCCAGGGTACAAGAGATTGGATGAAGGATGACTACTCAGGGTTAAAGTCAGAGGGGTTAGAGAGTAAATTCAGACAAAATGGTATTGCCTTAGAAAAATACCCCTCGAACTACTATTTATACATCTATTGTTCATAGATGGGTAGTAGTGAGAGGACTCAAAGTAAAAATAACAACTGACTGGCATAAAAACTGTTCTGATTTGACACAGAATAATCAGATAAACATTTATGATGATATTTACCGAGGATATCCCACTTTCCTAGTGTAGCACTTTCAAGGCAGTGGGCTTGGGAACAATAAGAGAAAAGTAGGAAGAATGAAAGTAAAATGTTCACTTTTCAGTGCTAACCGCTTTCATTCCTTCCCTTGTGCAAGTGGCTTAAGATATATTTACACAGTTCAGTGATAAAACTCTTGAACACACTTGTATCTTGCCCGAAAAGATGCAGTTTCACACACAAATTTACTTCCAGCTTGAATGTATAGTATGACCCTCTACTCGATTCCAGCAATGATGATTTCCTCATCTGTAACTGTTGCCCAGTAAAAGTTCATGTCCAGTTTCATGCTCTGCTACGCCTTGGGTCCTTGTTGTCCCTTATGGCTGCTATATTTTGTACACTAGATTTTGACCTTATATAACAGAATGACTGACATTTGGTGGCAAAGTTGGGGAGGCAATAGTTTATGTTTGGCAATACTGGATTGAATAGGGAGACACCTATAATGAAATTTGCTTGTAAGCAAAGTTTGCTGCTGGATTTCCCTGTTGCTCAGTTTTACCAATAATGCAAATCAATTAAGTCTTTGGCCAAAGCAAAAACAATCACTCCAAGGTGAAACGGCTTTTGTATAATATCAAACACAACATCAATAGAACAACACTGAGGGAGAGATCAGCTCACAGAGGTGAGTTAAGGAATGAAATGACTGCACCAGTTGCACATATTAATGAAAGCACTGGGGCTTCTCATCCATTGTTCATGCTGAACTTCCCCAAGTGTACTGGGCCACTATTGATCCAATGCCTTAATAACAATACAGATTCAGACCTCAGTTGACTCTGTTTAGATTCTTGATTAAGATACAGATCCACATCTTATGGCAGAGGCCTATCTGTTTATGAATTTTTTCTAAAATTTTACAAAGAAATTCTTCACAAAATGTGCTATTGCAATAATCATGCTATCCAAATAAAATATTCCAAACATCCCTGATTAAAAAACCCAAAACATTTCTGGATGTTACATGTTTTACAGCACGATGCTGTCATTCCCTCAGCTGATATCACAATAATTTTCGAATCTATGAAAAGGAAGGAGAGATAAAGGAGCTGTTGTCCAAGCAAAGACAAGGCCTGAGAAACTCATTGTCCTTCTATTTAAGACTGGGTAAGAAATATTTGTGGAAGTCGCATTCTTAGGAAACAAATCTTTAAATCAAAAAATTTACTTAGCACAGGTCATAACTTCTTATTTAGGAATTATTTAGAGTAACAAAAAACCCCTCCCCCCCCAGAATCACAGAAAAGGAAGACTATCTCCTGCAGAAGCCATGGGTTTATGTTTTTCATTCATCTTTTTTCATGGCTTGCAACCTATCAAGTTTAGATGGTATTTCCAGAAACCCACAGCAAAGAAAAATTAATCATCTGCTATGAGAAGTAGAGCAGAGAATCTGCACAACTCAGCCCAGAATCAAGGATTCTAGAAAGCCTTGCATAGAGGAGAAAATAAATAACTAAAGAGGGAAAGATTCCTGGTGGACTTAAATTAAACAAAGCCTGTGTTTAAAATGATTTCAGGAGATGGCCAATATAAACACCCCCTGCCTGAACCCAGCATACCTAGGACAGAACTTTTAAGTCCAAACACACAACATCTGGTTCATCGAATGAAAAGGGCTCAATTTCAGTGTTAACTATCTTTTTCAAACTGCATTTGAATTTGCCTAAAACTCTGGGAACGCGATTATTTTGTGTAAGTTGTTCCTGCAGCTGGACATGAAACCATCTTTGAAGCAATAACACAAGATTTTATTTATATCTATCCATATAACTTGAGAAAGAAACTGCCTGCACTAGTAAAGAGATGATTTTCAAATTAACAAAAGAAATTAAGTGAGAAACAGCCAACAGGTATTTGTCAAGGATAAGTTTTGTCAAAGACAATCCCATTCCTTTTACGACACAATAATATGCTTTCCTTGGGGAAGAAGCAGTAAATGCCATATGTCTTGAGTTTAGTAAAGCAGTATCTTATATGCCCATCTTGTAAACAAGCTACAGAACTTGGTCTAGATGAAACCACTATGCAATAGTTGCACAACATAACAAGTCTACAGAAGATTAGAAACTAGATCAGCTTTCTGGTAAAGGTCTACTTAAGTGAAAAATTCTCAAGATTTCACTTTAAATTAGAAAGAAACAGTATCAAGTTGGGCTTCATCAAAGTCCACCCCCCCGTTTGATATTTCCCAGAAGACCAGGATGACAGAGGGGAAAACTGGCTTAAAATTCACATCAAGCTGCAAGGGGTTAATAAGATCTGAAAAAAAAGGCTTAAAATTAAACAGGATATTTACACTGTTTTTAAGATTTATAGCAGGCTGTATAAGAAGCAATAGAGTTAAATTGCAGTGTGGTAAATTTAAGGTAGGAAAAACATTTAAGGTAGGAAAAACTTTCTAGTTGAAAGAACAGTTAAGTACTGGAATAAAATTTCCTAGAGAAGTTTTTAAGAATGGAATTCACAAACAGACATGACTGTCCTGGGACAGGGGAAGGACTAGTAACCTCCTTTCTCTTGAGGTCCTATTTCGTATGCATAAGAAAATATAAAAGCCCCTAAATATTCTTTCAAAACAGCCTTTGTATTATAGTGATAGAAGTGGTCTAAGAAAAAGAAATGAGAATGCTTCCTACATCATGATAAATTTGAGTTTGATTCAGGTAAGAGGGAAAGAAGGATGCCACTGTATTTTATTCCATTGTTTCTAATCTGGATACCCAAAATCTTTTGAAGATAATCTTCAAGGGTACATGGTTACTAACACAAACATATGGCATCTGCTCATAGTAGCAATTTTTACTGAAGTTTCTTCCCATATTATTCCAAGAATCATTTGATTTGCCAAATGCATAAACAACAATAAACTTGGACTGAACACTGTTGCACATCCTGTATTTGACTGTCAAACAATTTACTTTTCTGACAAGATGTTTGTGGAGTTCAGCGCAGATATTACATGGCATCTATTGTTACCTAGAAACAAGATATTTAAAATTTTGTCAGAAAAGGTTTCTGTGCTGAAATTTCAGTATTTGTTTCACATATAATCAATGCATTCCTTTGGTTTTTAATGTATTCATCATTCAACCTACTTATCAGCACACATTACAGTTTTTGCATTCTGTTACTCCTTTCAGAAAATGTGTATTTACTTTGTCTAGTATTCACATGAATCGATGTAGACTGAAAGCAATTAACGTAATTCTTCTAAAAAAATCCCTTTCACCAAAACTTCACAGGCAGAGGGACGAGTGAACATTCAACTCCATTTAAAGTGACAAAATGGATAAAAAAAAAAAAATCTTTCTCCCCAACCTGAAAACAGACCATGGAACTCTGTGATGCAGAATATTTGAGGCAAGATAAAAATTTTAAAAACATAGTTCTTGAATACAAAGTACGTGATCTATAGTATTGTTAGTACAAATGCAGAGTTTAAATTAAATTACATGCCCTTTGTCTTACACCAGCTTCTAACAGATACTGAAAAAGATGAAACACGTCTCACACCTGCATGCTGTGACAATATCACATATTTCTCTGAACTATTACTGGCCTTTGTCAAACCCAGGATGCTGGAGGGAGTGGTCAGCAGAGCTGACCTAGAGCAGTGCTCCCAGTGCTGACATGTGGCTGGCAGCAATGTGACCACCACTGACTCTCTCCTTTGCTGGAGTTCCTGAGCAGAAGTACTGGTCCAAGAGCAGGCAATGATCATATAGGATGAATAAACCCGCAACAGCAAAAATGAAGTTACTTAAGCCAAAATTCTTGTCCTAGGAAGTCTAAATCAAACTACCAATATTCAATAATGCAAGTTTAAACCACTAATTTTTTTTAAATTTTATTTTATGTTTGTTTTCTTAACCTCTCTCTGCTTAAATTAAGGCCATGCTATCTGTAAAGGTAAGGTAAACACACAATTAGCTCACAGCAGATTTGTAAAATATGATTATGCTTCAAAAGGTTGACTGAAAACCCATAGTAAAACGAGGAAAATTATCTTCTTAGTAAACATTTAGTTTCTTATTCCTCCCACGGTGTCAAGAAATGGACTTCTAACAGAAACATTTACTCTCAAACTCTTTGCTATCTTCATCAATTTATTCTATATGTCCAAAGAACCATCCCACTGGTTGCAGGTTGATGTTCTATCCTTGTGTTCATTTCAATACCCCTTTCATATAGTCTTACAGGAGAAAAAGAAAATCTAAAGAGAGTGGAACACATTTCAAAAGAATAAAATCTTGTTCCTTTTTCAGCATTGTGAGTACTGTAACTCAAGAGAATTGTGACAGGAGAAATCAATAATTCATCAACAGCTGAAAGTGGCACATAGTGAAAAGGGCATGTGTACATAAAAGTGGAAATTTGTATGCTTGTAAAGAAAGACTGAAAGGTAGATGGTTGGACTGCAGCTAAAATTACTTTAGCAACAGCAGCTGAAACAGTTGTTTTTTGATATCTGCTCTGTTGCAAAGACCTTCTATAGTAATTAATTTATCCCTTTTTTTTTTCCACCCACAAATAAAACATTCAGCACATCAATTACTATGCATATTCAGGTCCTTTACAGAAAGATCTGTATGTGATTAAGGTTGATCTTGGGAGAATTAAAAATCTACAAAACAGAGTTTGCAAAGCTTGGTGTTGTTAGAAACTAAGACTTCACAGTGAACAGAAGAGGAATTATTTTTGTATTCAGGGAGACATGACTCTAGACAAATTCACACTCCTAAAAATTCAACAAGATATTTCACAATCATCCATATGGTCTTTGTGCTAATGTCACTTCACAAGCTGGCTTATAGATCTCTTATGATTATTAAAATGTGTTACTAAACTCCTGAAATTGTGAAGACAAAAAGATCAGTTACTGAACTCAGTGAACTATGAATGCAAATCATTTTAATTCTTTTACTCTAACTTTCTGATTCTCATCTTTGTCATGTAACTGAAGCAAGCAAATATGCTACCTTACAGTTTGAAAAACTAAGCTTGTGCCGCACAGGAAGAGCTTTGTGTGGCCTCCTTCAATAAGGAAAACAGCCTTTTAAGTGTTCACTGAACTGGGAAGTGACAGGAAAAAGAGGGGCTGAATCAAAACCAACAAAAAAGTGTTAAAAATAGGGAAGTAACAGAGCACTTTCAACTAGGGAATGAAATGGAGGTTATGGCATGGCCATTCCAGTGATTGAAAACATCAGGAGGTAAACCACAAACTGGCCACAGTCCTAATGGGTTCTGTGAATTTATACGCTTCAAAATAACAGTTCCACTTCTCCCATCACGGGAATCCCATCTCATGGATGAGGGGTGCAAGCACAGCCTTAGAGATTAATGCAGCAGCTTGCAAGGTTCAAGGTGATGCGATAAGTCTCTACCACTTACCTTGCAGTAGCTGCTGTAAATCACATCAAACATCAATGTATAGACTTTCTATGATCCACTTTATAATAATCACAAGGTTCTACTAAAATTGCTGCATATTTACTACCTAATTAGTGCACTGAGATATTTTAGATGGTAACAGATTAGAGAAAGTCAGAAGAAGGGCATAGCTTATGTTATTTCTGAATAGAAGTTAAAAATGCTACTTTCATGTGGAATAAGATTTTGAGATCTTTAAGGGCATTTGTTGATAATTTACTCCAAAGCCAGATTGAAATGGTCAGACTGTCATGAATCACAGTAAAAGCACCATTCATTTATACACTGTGGATTTCTCCAACCTGGGGCTGTGTGTTTGGCATCAGCTTCTTGAACCATGCCTAATATAAACCAATTAAGGCCAAATTCTGGGTCCTGCACTTGAGCCACAACAACCCCATGCAATGTAACAGGCTTGGGGACAAGTTGTTGGAAAGCTGTCTGACGGAAAAGAGTGTTGGTTGACAGCTGGCTGAATATGAGTCAGCAGTATGCCCAGGTGGCCAAGAAGGTCAATGGCATCCTAGCCTGCATCAGAAATAGTGTGGCCAGCAGGACTAGTGAAGCTTTGTATTCAGCACTGGTGAGGCTGCACCTCCAGTACTGGTGTTGGTCTCTTCTCCCAAGTGACAAATGATAGGATAAGAGGCAATGGCCTCAAGTTGTGCCAGGGGATGTTTAGATTGGATATTAGGAAGAATTTCTTCACTGAAAAGGCTGTCAGGCATTGGAACAGGCTGTCCAGGGAAGTGGCTGAGTCACCATCCCTGGAGATATTTAGAAGAAGTGTGGATGAGGTGCCTAGGGACATGGTTTAGAGGTGGTTAGAATGTTAGGTTAATATTTGGACTTGATTGTCTTAATGGTCTTTCCCAACCTAAACAATTCTATGATTCCAATTAATATAAAATGCAACTATTCTGTATATTCTATAAAATATATTTTTTTATATACTATAAAAATGATCCTCACAATTATGATAATCAATCTGAGCAAACCAAAACAAGCACAGGTCCACACAATGGAATTCAGTCCCCAAAGAGGATGTGTACAAATGGGCAGCAACAAGGAGGGCAGTTGTGGAAGGAACAGGCAACAAAACAGTATCAACATTAGATAAGCATCCTGAAGAATATTTCCATCATCCACCCAGATAGCTTTGTCTTTTCACTGGAGCAGTAGCTCAGTGGCCACAATCCAGACAGAGGAGCCCAAGAAAACTAGGAGAAAGCACTCCTGGCTAGAGAAAAGTAATACTGAAGTTACAAAACATGCTCACGTTAGAGTAATTCCTTGATTCCAGGATTATGTATTCATTCTCCCTGTTAGCATCACTAGCTATCATGTTAGTGATGTTTTACAGTACAATACTGTGCTATATTGACAGTCCAATTGCCCCACGCTTACATCCTGAGTGATAGAAGTGGAGGAGAGATGTAGTTAAAAATATGGTCACACTCCTATCCAAAATGTTATGGTTTTCAAAAAACTTATTTCTATTTGCTCCCAACAGAAATCAACAACACAATAAAATCAAGGCAATGCAAGTAAGACAAAAAGAATTTGAGAGGGAGGAGACAAGGTTTCAAAGGATTTTAAACACAAGTGTTGTACAGATGTTTAGTAAATGAAACCACAAAGTCTAATCAAACAAATATTTTCAAGCAGTTTATAGTCATGGGAAGAAAGTGGAAGAAGATGGGAATTCTAGCTTTGATCATGCAGCTAGTATCAAGGAAACAGCTATTTTCAATTTCACTGGCTATTTTGAAAGTGCTGTTTAATAGATGTACCACCACCCTTCACTGCCTCTATCCCTTGTGCAAAGGCAGGCTGTGGTGCACTCAGATGAAGGAAATTAGGCTTCACAAGACTTTGGGTCTCAGGATTAAGTGCTTAGTTGACTTTTGTTGAAAGAGCATCCTAATAGTAGGTCTGAAGGTCTGTCAAACCTTCCAGAAAACCTCCAGGATATCATACCTACCCTTCCTGCCACCATCATCTTGCAAACAAGCAAAAAATTCAAACAGGAAACAAAAAAAACCCCACACTGTTTCACTTTATCCGCTTTTACCTTAGTTAAAATGTATACACAAAAGGATCAGCTGCAGCACTGACATCATCATCCAATCACTCCTCTCTATAAATTTTGCTTTTTGCATCGCGGAGTATATATGTTTAATTTCTTCATCTGCATCATATTTTCTTTTTCAGGACAATCCAGAATTTTTATTTATAATAAGTGACAAAGATTACAGGAAAGAAGTTTAAAAAGCTCCTGTATATAAATTTAATCAGAAGGATTCTACTTTTGTGAAGATTTGTTTATAGGCATTTCATGTTAAAGATAAAGGTATTAGCTCCAGGTTCTACCATGCATTTATGTCTTTTTTCCTTACTGCTGCAGGTCATCAGATAGGCAGATTCACACCCTACCTGTCTTCTACCTTTCTGAGCAGCCTAACCATTCCAGTTTAATTGGGGACCCCAATCCTTCTCATGGCTCCCAGGATGCAGGCAACAGAAGACAAGCCATGGAGGAAAGTGGATGGATATTGTGAATGAATATGTGATACTCAAATATTGTCGCTATGATAGGATTCAAGATCCAAGCTAGAGGTTAAAACCTTAAACAACCAACTCCAGAACTCTTGCAGGCCTTTAACTGTATCACACAGCACAGCATAACTCTTTCTTATTTCAATCACAGCTAAAAATTCTTGAAAAAAAATTTTTTTTTTTTTAAATCTATCTATGTTTGTATACCAATTGTCCCAGACATGCTTCATTATTGTATCAGTACTTAAGGTAGGCTGAGGAAAGCTTCACAGAGGCCAAAAGGAAAGACTACTCTTGAGATACTCCAAGCCTTGGCTGCAGCAGTAATTTGAACTCCTGTCATGCAGCATCCCAGCAGAATGATTTCTGTCTCTGCTCTTTGAGTGCTCACTCTCTCTGCAAAGCAGCAGATCAAACTGCATTCAAACTGTGGAAGATACTAGGACAGTTTTCCATTGCTTCCCTGTCCATCTACATGTCATGGGAGACTGGCAACAGTGGTAACACAGCAAGCTTGTAAATGAGTGTGTCAATCCTTTATCAGAATTAAATTCTGCACAAGCTCTTGAGCATACGTTAAGGCTAAAAACAGAATTCCAGATCTACAACTGATATTACACTTGATTTTTCAGAATGGCTTCTGAACCTTATGCTCTAAAGACAACATATAGAATACACAGTGTTGTGGAACAAAGCTAAAAGCATTTTGCATATCAGACTTTTGAGACTAAGTAAATCTCCTAATAATGATTTTCTGATACAGTAAAACTAACATTTGTTCATAAAAGTCTGGATATTTTGGCTTATGTCAACCCCATCTCCAACCCACACAACCTCCTTTTAAACATCATCCACAGCAATTGATGCATATTCATGCCACTTACTGACAGGAACTGTGAAATACAATTCACTGTTAAAAATGGATTAAAATCTTATTTAGCATTTCCTAATTTTCAGTCTACAGGGAATAAGATGACATGTAAGCTTAAGAAGGTGTTAGATTTTCTCATGGTCTAATGACATGTCAGTAGGGTTATTATCCCACCCAATTATTTGCAAGATTGTAGGTCTAAAAAAAGCAGCATGTGTGAGTCCTTAGGTGATGAATCTCAAGTTACCATAGGTAAAGACATTAAACAAAGTGTTTCTTTGCGAGCAGAAACACCCTAGGGGGACCAGCAGTCCCAGCAGCACTGTGGGAAACCAAAACTCATGACCAAAAGAGTTTTTTAATGGTTACGTTTCATAAGCCTTGCAGAGAGAAACAAATTTATACACACACAGAGAGCACTCATTAAACATTTCATTTGACTTTCTAAATCTGAGATGACCTGCAATGCATTCTTGGTTACCATATCTCAGCATACCAAAATAACAATGCAGTTGAATAAACATCTAAATGGTCTCTAAAACAGTAAGTACCGCACTTCCATTTGCACAAAATTCTTAGATATATGTAATGCTTTGAGTTTATAAATGCATTTTTTTGAAATCAAAAGGCTGCTCACATACTTCACCTAAGTATGCATGTAAATTGATGAGTTGAAGCCACACAACAGAACTGAAGACACTTGCACTCTACAGTAACAAGAATCTCCCGCCCCTTCCTCACAGAGAGCCTAACAGGTCTGCAGTGCAAGGTGTATCTTTCCCCATCCTAAAAGCGTGGAAAAAAATGTTCATTTTGTTAACACAATTAGTTATGAATTATAGGTAGTTAAGCAGTCTATAAAACATTTGTGCATTCATGTAGTAATACCTTTTGTTATTTTCCAATAAATAATGCATTTTCGAGCTGTTCACTTTCTTCTTCTAAAAATGTTGTGTGAATTCTTCATTCTGCTGATGCTATGAAGTGCAAAACCTGAGTTTCCTTTCACTTGAGATGCAATGACATTCATTTTTATTTCTGTATTTGTGATACTCAGAAAAGCAATCCCAGATATGAACTGGATATTCAAAGCAATCCCAGATATGAATGTGACATTCAAATTACTTTTTTTTTTTTTTTTTTGCTAAAGAATATAGACCGCAAAGTTCTACAGCAAAATTACACTAGTTCATAAAGAGCAGCAGTAGTAATGGGGATTTATTTATTTATAAGTTTTTGAGATTTTTCAGTTTGGAGCAAAGCTAAATTTACTGCTGGCATAGGAAATCTTCTATGCATATGAGTCATAACTATGCAGCTGATCAGTGAGAGAATCCTGAATGGAAAGGTGAGCAAGAGTTCACATACCAAGTTTTTGCACACTATGCAGAAATAATTTCAAAATAATATCTCCGACTGAGGTTGTTTGCATCCCTCTCTAACACTTTTCTTCCTAATGTCACACATGTGCAGATTTGAGATTGGAATCAGCTCTGGGACTCTAAATTGCTACTTAAATGCTGGAAAATACTGAAAAAAGCCGTGATTGCTTAAGCCTAAAGGTGTATTTTAGTTTTCCTTGTCTAATCAACTTTTCTGGCTTCTTAGTACACATAAGTTGCTTTTTCATTCTGATAGTTTGCAAGAATATTAACAAGAGGACAGGAATGTGTGGCAGAAGCTCTTTGTAAGACTAAAAGAAATAAATTATCTTAACTTACATAGTTTGAGGAACACACGGTTGAAATGCAGCCCATATGCATGGTGATTATTTATAGGCATACAAATTATATTCAAAAAAGAGCCAGATGGCTTTAGCAACACATCTGCTGTCTTTAAGTCAGAACTTCTGAAGGAAACTTGGGACATTAACTCCTATTATAGAGCAGTCAAGAACCAGTAGGACTACATTTGCTTTGTAGTCTGTAAGAGTTGTATCTTCCTACACAGAAGTTGAATTTAATCTGCAGTCAGCATCAAAGGCAGGCTGCAATATTTTGTGTTTTAAGAGGGTTTTATCATGCTGTTACTAACTAAATGCAATGCTAGGAAGGCAGGTCACTACTAAGGCAAAAGCCAAACAAAGTCAAACCTCACACATGCACACATGCTAAGGTAAGTAGTGGTTACACAAAAATTTGTGCCAGCTAGCAATTATGCATATTTTGCACTACTTCGGTCTATTTTTCAGAAAAGTCACAATCCCTGAAAACCATTACAAATCACGATGATTGACACTATACACCATTACTTTTTTTTCTTTAGGAGAAGGTTCTCATTTAGCAGATAATACTGAGAGAGATAATATCTTAGACACAAATACCTGAAGATGTGAGGGAAGTTTCACAAATTACCTATTTGTATTACTGGGAATGGGGAGCAAGTCAGACATCTACTAACTACTGAAGTTGTTTGCCTGCAAAATACGCATTTGCAGTTGAGAAGACAAACTGGGATAGAGCACTGGGAGAATTGCCTGTTCTGCCGTGGTTTCTAATCTCCACCTGGACAGGCATCAGTTGTCACAAGTATTTGAGTTTGCTGTCCAGCCACTCCATCTTCTGCCTCCTGTATTGCTGCGTGCTACTCTGAGTAGTGCTATTGCTCATTTTTATTTATATTCAGAGACTTTTGCAGCAAGAGTACCCCTCTCATCCCCTCCTTATCCTTCTTGTTATAAAAAGCATCTTTAAAGCAAACAAACAGAACAACTTAATCAAAAAAGCTGAATTTGCCTTTTCTGCTTCAATGAATACTCTTCAAAGTGCAGCTTTGCACACTATAAGATGACAATTTTGAATGACCTTTATTTTTCTGACAGAGAACATAAAACTGGAAGCTTGTTCTACTGCAACATGCAAAAGCCCTATGCTGGCAATTTCAAGCCTATGTTTTGTTAGAGAAAGGGGTGGACCAACCTCTCTGTCTTCTAGGTCTACCGGTATTTCAGCTCAGAGTTACAGGCAGATGAGTGCAGTGAAAGTTGCACAACATCTGTCAGCATTTGTTAGATGACATTCAGCTGTATCTGCATCTCTCTCCCTGTATACATAACTACAGCAGCACCCTGTTCTACTGGTGTTTAGACCGGCCTACACTCTTGACAGTCCCATATCGGCAGGGCTTTTGGGCTGGAATATACAGCAGGACCACGCTGTCCCTT
The DNA here is from genome assembly GCF_000690775.1 of Eurypyga helias. Classification (NCBI taxonomy): domain Eukaryota; kingdom Metazoa; phylum Chordata; class Aves; order Eurypygiformes; family Eurypygidae; genus Eurypyga; species Eurypyga helias. The sequence continues at coordinate 258,524 of NW_010240490.1, read as the reverse complement.
TGTGCAGAGCATGCCAAACCTCTGGAAAGCATGGTAATTCTTCAGGTAAACTCTTGTAATGCCAATTCCCGCGTGTCGTTTTACTGCTTTAAAAATATGGTCAGGAATAATCACAGTTAAACGAAACTCAAAAGATTGTCTCCCAGGCATCCCTATACATTCCATATATGAAATGGAATAAGCGCTGTTTCTGCAAATGTAACCCTCCTCCAAGAAATAAACACACTACAAATGAAATTCTAATTTTAATTAAAAGCATAAAAGTTAAAGGATAAAAAGATACTTTTCCAGGTTTAAAAGTTGTCCTAAAATCTAAAAATTTTAGATATCAGTGCATTTGCTCACCTCTATTAGGTAAGGTATTACTGCTGATATTTATGAATACTCTGTTCCTCAAATTTTCAAGAACTTCTGCAGTAAGTTTTAGGAAGGTTTTTTTTAATTATGTCAAAATAAAACATTATCCTCTGTTTTTTATGTATGTTCTTTAATTTTGTTGGGCTACCTAATTTCATTGAGGCTTCCAATCATCCCAAATAAGCTAATAAAAACTTGCTATGAGAGGCAGTGAATTTGACCCCTTTGAAATGTTAATTGAATTCCTTATCTGCAAAACCAATATTTGCATTGTACAGCTCAGTAATGAAGAACAAAAAATAATCCATATGCCTGATGAAATGATAAAATGCATTTGTTTAACTAAGTCATTAAAATTAAACAATGCTTATTCTAGGTTCTTATTTCAATTCACATGAGATAATTAAAAAAAACCCCAAACAACCAAACAAACCCACAGCCCCAAAAAAACCCAAAATAGAAAAAATGCTAGCGATCACAAGTCCCTGCAATTAATTCAACAGCAATGCCCTTTCAAACTAACAAAATCAGCCCAAAATTTAAGTGTTCATCTCTTACATGCATATTATTCTCAACAGTGACATGACCAGTATGACTTGGACTATTCCAAGTGAGCTACCTTGGCAGAACTTTGTCCGTTAAATAGTGTTTTCTATTAGTCTTTACCATTAAAATGCTTTATCACACTCACACAAAGTTGTAATCCTTCCTGCTATTGTTGGAAAGAGGAATGACATTTTCGTATCACAGATAATAGCCCTTTGAAAGCAAGCAGAAGTTTCAGAACTGCTGAGGTGTCGATATACTGTATGTCAAACCTCTTTCTCTATGGACCAAAGTGACCTGCTTTGCTGTTATTGGCTGTTTGCTACAGCTTCAGCTGGCAATGGTAATCAGGGAAGGGATTAACTTTGCTTAAACATTTGACCACATTTCCTTTGGGAAAACACAGAAACATGCCAAAAAGAGTAATTCTTTGGAGTAACACTTGGGCTAATCTCTAGACCTGCCTCCATCAACTGCATGTGCCAAGCCTTTTCAGTCTTCTGGGAGTGGAGTTTCCAACGGGGCTGATGCTTCTCTTCTAACATCTAAGACTGGGTCTTAATGGCGTTGGCTTCTTCAATCACCCAAAAAAGCAAAGATGATAACACTGGGATTAGTTTGTCTTAAATAAATGAAAGCACATGCCAGAATCACAGCTTTATAAAACCATTAGCAGGTGTTAGCAGCATATACTCTATGCTTCTTAATATAAACAGTATTATAAATTGTGCATGCTCAGTCATTCCTTCACTTCTGCAAAACTGTAGGTGGAATTAAAAAAACTGACATTAGAGTCGGTTCATCCACAATGAACACTAACCCTTTGAAGCTGCCTGCTGTAGGCAAACTATTCTGGTTAGACTAAACCATATCCTGGGCTACATCACAAGAAGTGTGGCCAGCAGGTAAAGGGAAGTGATTCTCCCCCTCTGCTCTGGTGAGACCCCACCTGGAGTGTGCTGCATCCAGCTGTGAAACCCTCAGTACAAGAATCATAGAATCATAGAATGGTTAGGGTTAGAAGGGACCTTAAAGACCATCTAGTTCCAACCCCCCTGCCATGGGCAGGGACACCTTCCACTAGACCAGGTTGCTCAAAGCCTCGTCCAGCCGGGCCTTGAACACTTCCAGGGATGGGGCATCCACAGGTTCTCTGAGAAACTTGTTCCAGTGCTTCACCACCCTCTCCAGGAAGAATTTCTTCCTGATATCTGATCTAAACCTCCCTGCTTTCAATTTAAAGACATGGCCCTGCTGGAGCAGGTCCAGAGAAGGGCCACAAAAATTATCAGAGGGCTGGAGCACCTCTCCTATGAAGAAAGGCTGAGAGAGGTGGGGTTGTTCAGCTTGGAGAAGAGAAGGCTGTGGGGAGATATTACTGCAACCTTTCAGTACTTCAAGGGGGCCTATAAGAAATATGGGACAAACTTTTCAATAGGGCCTGTAGAGACAGGACAAAGGGTAATGATTTTAAGCTAAAAGAGGGAAGATTTAGACTAGATATTAGGAAGAGGTTTTTTACAATGAGGGTGGTGTAACCCTGGAACAGGTTGCCCAGAGAGGTGGTAGAAGCCCCATCCTTGGAAACATTCAAGGTCAGGCTGGACAGGGCTCTGAGCAACCTGATCTTGTTGAAGGTGTCCCTGCTCACTGCAGGGCAGTTGGACTAGATGACCTTCAAAGGTCCCTTCCAACACAAGCCTTTCTATGATTCTATGATTAAACCAGTGTTCTGTGCATTTAGGTGACAATATACAAACCAATTTCTGTTTATGTGTCTGTGGTAACTCCCAGTGAAGCAGTTAAAAAGCAATATGCTTATTAAGGCGACAACTACAAAAAAGGTTATTTCCTCAGAAAATTACTAAGTGATATGTTTGGATGACATAATACATATTTGGGGAAGAAATAAAGATGACTTGGATACTTACTAGGTTTCCTGCTCAAGAAATACTTAATAAATCATGTGAGGGATTATTTTCCTGTGAAAATATTATATTAAATAGAAGTCAGTGGTAAATCTTGCTGTTAAAGCCATCTGTTTCACTCCCTCATGCTCACAGAAACTGTACACGCATGTGGATGCATGACAAGAAGAGAACGAATTAGATACAGATAAGTACTCTGAACTAGCGGATTGATTGAGTTTAAATTAATTTTAGATGCAGTGAGATGGTGTCAGCCAGGACCAGATCTTTGCAAGTCTCACAGTGAACAGCACCATGTGTGGAAGAATATAACTTCATTTTCCTCTTGACCTTAGGCTGAGGTCAGTAACTCCTGAACAATTATTTAAATCCCTTAAAAAATTTTTAACTGATGTAAATTCTAAATATGCAGGCAAATCCTGTTGTGAAATGATTAGTTATTATGGCCAAACAATTGAGTATGTGGACCAGCAAAATAAATACTTCAGTGTCTTTATTAATTGTTAAAGTGAATTATAAATGTAATTACAGAAGGTCTGTATTTAAGACTATTTTAAAACTAATAAGGTCTTAAACTGATATGGAAGAAGGATATATAGAGTCACCTGTCTCTATGCAAAGCAGTCAAATACAAATTAGCAATGACAAATCTGTGGCCATGATTATGAAAATTTAATGATAAAATTTTTAACATATAACTTTACTACATGGTAATAAGTGTAGAACCACATCATATATTTTTTGTTTGGTTGGTTGGTTTTGGGGTTTTTTTCAGCACAAGCTGTCCTGACGTAAGAAGTAAAACTGATGTTTTACTACTTGAATTATCTTCAAATCTTGTGCTGTAGATAGTTGGCCTGGGCGTAGAATAATTAATAGATTTACATAAATAGTCACACTAAACTTAAAATTTATGACAAACTCAAGATCTTTCCATTTTGCAGAGTGTAACTAACAGTCCTCACTGAGATGGGAGACTCCTCTCATTTTAGAACAAGTGTATTCTGAGAGCTCCTGAGCTTCAGAAATGACTCCAGCTCAGAGGAAGGTTCTCAACTTGATGTGCACAGTTGAATTAAGTCTCCAGGTGAAATTTAGGTGTTACAAATGCACCTATTCACAAAGTACTCAAGGAATTATCTTGAAACCTTGGTAGGTAAAACCACAGATACATAACCCTGCCTGACTTCAAGTCAAGTCAAACAGGGTCAAATGAAGTATTTTGGATGTTGGTGTAATTTGAATAAGATGGTTTACAGATGTGAGAGGTAGTGGAGAAGCACAGAGAGGGAGGCTGAAGCAGAAGCTATTTGGTTCCACCCAGAGACAACGCTGAACATCCAAGGGAGATCTCCTACTCCCTGATGAACATCTATCAGTCTCCCCCTACCTTATACAAATTGGCAAAACTATCTTTGTACACACAGACAAATATAATTTCATCTATTACCTTCAGAGTGTTTAGTTTCCAGAGTAGGGTTGATATTTCACACTCTCTTACTATCATATGTTCCTATAATCTATTGCTATGAAATTTGTTGTGCATTTTAGAGTGTTAAAGATTATGAAATATAGCATGTTTTGACCAGAAAGATTTCATTAATTAAAAAAAAACACCAGGTTGAAACAAATATCACACAAATTTTACTGTCCTGAAATCTAACTTCTAATTGTGTTTAACCTTGGCAATACTACTCAAGCCTCACAATCACATAAAATCCAACTAAATAATTCCAGAAAGGATAATATTACATAAAAAGAACTCAGGCTGGAGAAGAATAACAATACTGATCATGGTTTGCTATTCCCAAAGAAAAAGTAAAGACCAGTAGGAACTGTTCAGTGCTAATAAACTGTAGCTGAACTCATTTACAGTACAGATCTCCCCTAAATACAAGATATTGTGCATAATAAGTTTACTATCCCTTCATAAATATCTAAAGCTGATATAACGTTGTGACAGTTTTATCTTTTTTTTTTCAGTTAGTTTTAAAATAAATTAATTTAATAGCAGGCATTTATTGATTTTAATATGTTTTGGAGAAAGTCCAAAGTGAGAGGAAGAAAAACTAATGGTGAAATTCTTGGGGAAAAAATAAGGGAATTAAATAAAATAGGTTAAAGAATGGCCTCAGGTAAAGTTAAAAGTCAAAATTCAGCTGACACTTGAAACTAATACTGGAGCTAAACAAAACCTGTGAGTGAGCATTGCAAGGTCTCTTCTTGCTGGAAGGCCAACGGAATAGGAACTTCAAATGCCTCTACAAATGTATAAATACCCCTAATTATTTCTGCTATGAGCGCATAACCTGTAGATTTTCAAATAAAGTATTTTATCTACCCTTTAATATCCCAGTCAGTAAGATAGATAGACTCAGTTTACTGTATCAGTTGCAGAGCCAATTTTAAAGTCTCAGATCTCACTGCCTTGCAGTTCTGAAAGCTAGCCATTAATACCACAGCATTGTTATTACTTCCTTCTTTTCTTTACAGTGACTTCAGGATTAATTTCTACAAATGATTAGATAATCTCCAACAACAAATATGAAGCTGATAATTGACAGTACTTTCCCAAAACATTTCTATTAATAAGCAGACCACAAGACACATTTCCCATGCTCAGTTCTCCTCAAGAACCTTTTAATTCAACTTAAGTCCCATGAGAGAGAAGTTATGGAAAAAAAAACTCCTCAGGGCATAGGCACAGTTTGATATATACCAATCCCTAAGCACTTCAGGTTGCCTCCTCCTGAATATATTTTCGAGGCAAAGTACTCTTGCCTTTTTTCTATCATTGCTTAAATGTAGCTGAAGAAACCTGGTAAAATATAATACAGACCAGATGCATTACTGTTGTTTTCTGAGAAAATGCATGGTTGTTCTATAGCGTTCTTTGTCCTTTAAGGTTTCATGGTGTTCTGGCCTCATCCATCTCACTTCTTGAGAAGAAGGTTAGTGGGTAAAAAAATAATAATGGAAAACCCCATCTTTGGAGGTTCTGTACGTGCCCAGAAGGCTTTTGAACTTCCATAATTACACATACACTTGAAAATCACGCACACAGAAACAGCAGCTCTCTCAGCACATATTTGCAAAACATACGGCATGCCACTGGGGCCCTTCTTTCACATTTCCTAAAAGGGGAGAAAGAGGGAAGATGTAGGCAGAACTCAGGATTTGTCAAAAATGCAAAGGCCGAACTCTGAGCTCCTGCATGCTGATGATGTCCTGTACAACAGACTGTCCTGCTCCCAGGCAGCGATGAACTGCTCTCCTAGGGCAGTCTGTAAGATTTTGTTTCATTCCATAATACATCAAGCTGAGTGGTCACTGTTACCCCCGGTACTGGCGGCACTGGGTGCAGGCCAGGGGGAAGCTTGCAGAGGCTGAACCCGGAAGGTGTGTGGGTGGGTCGCCCTGGATGTTCCGGCTGGCAGCACAGGTGTTTTCTCTCTGCAGTGCGTGTGGGGTAATTAGCAGATAGCGTCTTTTGTCAGGGAAATTGCTCTAGGAAGGGGCAGTTGGAAGTTTTCTTTTCCCCTTGCTCTCAGCTCCTGGGCTCAGGGAGGGTTTTTTTTTTTTTTTCTTTGGGGCTTTGGATTTATTTTTGCTTGCTGTCCTGGAACCTGGCTGTGTCCACCCACAGGTGGTGAGATCCTGTATAATTTGTTCTATTTTCCTGTTATTTTAATTACTTATCAGCAACAGCATTGTTAGTAACTCCATAAGTTTCATTTATTTATATAATTAAACAGTTCTAAACATTTACAAGCCTCCCCTGTTTTTCCTCTGACCCTTCCTTACTGGGAGTGGGGGGTGGAGTGGTCAGGCGACTAGTGTTGCTTAATTGCCCGACAGGGTTAAACCATGACACAGACACAGCAAAGCTCTTACCAAGCAGGAGTATTTCTTCCCTGCTTGTGTGATAACAGAGGTAACAGTAGATAGATGAGATTTTACTACCCTTCCTTACTGGGAGTGGGGGGTGGAGTGGTCAGGCGACTAGTGTTGCTTAATTGCCCGACAGGGTTAAACCATGACACAGACACAGCAAAGCTCTTACCAAGCAGGAGTATTTCTTCCCTGCTTGTGTGATAACAGAGGTAACAGTAGATAGATGAGATTTTACTAAAGACTTCCCCCCCCCCCCCCAAATTCTTGTTATTTTTTTCTTTACTTACTCCCCCCCCAAATTCCTTGAATTTGTTCCTTTAACTAAATGGCTAGGGAGTACCAGGATGCTACTTTTCTTTCAGTATGAGGAAGATTTTGATTGAAACATCTCAAAGCTGTGATGCTACTTCCAAATATCTTTATTATTAAACATCAACCCTTGGTTCATATTTCACCTTCGTGAAAAGTTAATTGTCCATCTGCAGCACATCTCCACTTTGTAAAGAATGATGTGTCTCCAAATTCGTAAAGTAGGCAGGTAGACCAAGCCCTAGAGCTTGGACTCAGATATTCTTGCTTCCAAGGAAGCTCTGAGAGCCAAGGGAAAGGCTTGAGGCAGGTGGTGAGGAAGAAAAGGTACCAATTTACACCAGAACACAGCAAAGCAACAGTGCTTGTTTAAAACTCTTTTTTTTTTTTTAATAGCTTCTAGCTTCTTAAATGCCTCTCTATTGCTCTCAAAGTACAAGAAATATGCTGAATTGAAATAGTTTAATCTTTTTTAAGTAAACATTCTATGCTGTTTTCCCCTTTAAGGTGGGATGGACATCATCTAACTGTTCTGGAGGATCTCAAGGAGGAATGAACATCACAAAGCATCACTAGAAGGGAACAGAGATCTGTAGCTTGATTCCAAAGGCATAAAAAAATACATCTGTATTTCCATTGAGGAAAACAGACTTAACATCTGTATTCCTTTTAAATCAAACCCCACAGTTTCATGGCAGTGACTGTACAAAGAAACATCAAAAGTAACGAGGGAGTGAAGTAATCTTAGTCCTTGCTCAACAAAACAAAAGAAAAAAAGAATTATTTTTGTAGTCTCAGTCACTAAGAAAACTCATTAGCTTGTATCATTTAATTGTAGCCAGCTGAAGTAGGAAATATCATGATAGATTTTTTTCCTTATGGGTCATTACCTGTGTGGTTAAGTTATTGCAAAAAGAGATATGAAGTCTGTGGCAGTATTTAGCTTTTAAATATTGAAATTCTTTACACCTCTAATGCAAAATGGAAAAAGCTGATGCAGATTGGTTTTTTGGCTTGAAATACAAAACAGATAAAGTACCACTTGCAGATCTTTCCCAGACGCAGTTCTGCCACACAAGTATCTAATGAATGTTTTCCTGGAGGATTTATTACCCATTGAGCATAATTTTTTTATTTTGATTTTGCTCAACAGATTGCAAAATTCTTCAGCAAGAGGAGTGGTATGTTATTTTCACAGCAAAGGAAAAATTATAATGCTGGATATGAAGGAGGGCAAGATAAAAAATGGAGATACAGATGATACTGGTAGATCTCTTGCTCTCCAGTCACTGATTTAATTGAAGGCCTATTCAAATCAAACTATGCTAAAACTCAGTCTTCATTCATCTTTTAGGGATACACATTCCTAAAATAAACATAGCTATGTAAGAAAGAAAGCATAGAAATTCAAATCACCTCAAACAAAAAATAAAAATCTACCTATGATTTCCTTCCATTCTTTATTTGATAGCAGATTTGAATTAGCCTTCCAGAAAAATCACTTGTCTTTGTGAGGAAGTTGCCTTTTATCCTCATGATATCTTCAATAGCAAAATATCAATAGTTGCTTCTACAGCAGCTTCTAGCTACTTACAACTGGCAACACAAGCTTTACTGGAGACACTGAGAGTATTTGCCCGCTGAGACACAGTGCTGCTAAAAAGCATTATGAGGGTGTTCCATGTACACTACAGCAGCAGCAACAGAGGGAATGCAGCCCCGGTCACGATGTAATACAAGCTCATGATAAAATGTACTACTTGGGAAAATACATTTTCATATAGAACAGTGTCACTGTACAGGAAAAAAAATGGTTTTCTAGTGTTATACCAGAACCTGCAAGTGGTAACACTGAAAAATTAACAAACCCTGCTTACATATGATCCACTTTTTTTCTTTTTAGCTGTTGTGGTATATTCATGTGTTTCTAAATGCTGTGAATCAATGGGAACCAAACTTCTGTGGGAGAAAGAAGGCAGAAATCAGCTAAACGCTAACTCCCATCATTTGCCAAAGAGTTAACTTTAATTTAGTTTTTTCCCAAATGTTTTAATTTCATTTTCAGTTCTACATGTTCAATTTGTCAAAATACTGTCTAGGAGATGAATCCTAGAAGAATACCAATATAATTAAAAAAACCCCCAAACAACCAACCCCCCCAAAACCCCAACTTGCCTTCTAATTTACTTTTAACATTTGAGCAAGAACTATGAGAGTGTATTAACAGTAAACTATACTGTACAATTTGCATGAACTCCTCAGCACAGCAAGAATTACTGCTTAGAAATACCCATAATTTCACACAACTATCCCCCTTCCCCCCCTTTTTTAGAAGCTGCTAGGATTAATTTGTGGAAAGAAGTTGAAATATTATCATCCCTAAGAAATCATACAACAAAAACATCAAAGTTAGTTTGTGATGAGCATGATCCACAGTGATTTGTTTGAGTAGTCACTTCCAACTGCTGGACAAAGTCAATGCTAATTCAGTAATTTTTTTTTTGATGCAAGAGAGACTGCTAGTTTTGAAGCACTAAAATGAGACTGTGATTTGGAAGGGTCTTATGGATACTCAACAGTACCAATAAGGACTTCTCTCACACTTGGTACACTCGGTCCAGTGAAAGCCTGTGCCTGTCAACCTGGCTTCTTCTAAATTCATATAATCTAAGTATTCATGCTCCCTCCTTTAATCTGGTATTTCCTTTTCTTAGAATCTGCTGTTTTATTTTATTCAATATTATTCTGTTTCCCTGGCATCTCCTCCTTCACAGAAATACTTCAGCAATCTATCATGTTTGTTTTGGGTTTGGTGGGTGGTGGTTTTTTTTTGTTTGTGTGGTGGTGGTTTTTTTTTTTTTTTTTTACTACTTGGTAGGTATTTCCCATTCTTTCAATAGCAGCTATCCCCCCTAGATGAATATGTTTCCTTGTTTCAAAATCTTAGAATATTTTTAATTTATTATGGGCTTTTTTAAACCCCATATGAGTTGCTACTTATATGGTACCCAGCTGAAACAAAAAGAACTGAGTTAAAACAAAAGCTGTTCTCTTGCTGCTGTATCACATTCTACCATCAAGAGGATGTGAAGTGTTTTATGTTCCTTGATCTTGTGAATGCTCTTGGGTTGAGATAGAAGGTTAAAGTGAGGTGACAAGGTTAAATGATTTGACTAACATCCAAAACAAGGCTCAGGATCATTATGAGCCTGCCTCAGCTTTCTAATAACATATGTAATGAGAGAGAATTGGAAGCTTCCCACACCAACAGCTCATGCAGAATTGATTTGTTTCTCTCTATACCCTTGCCACAATAGACATCCATATATTTCTTTAAAGAATATTGTAATGGTCTACTAAATTACCCCTGGGCAGCGGTGTTCTACTTTGCCCCTTTATTTCCTTTCTGTGACATTACTCTGCACAAGGGTTACTAGAAAGACAGATGAAGTAGGAGTAGATGGGTCTCTGAGGAGTGATATACAGTACGTACATAATAGAAAAAAAAGCAAGCATGGTGGTGTAACAGGAATTTTCATTTCTTTCTCCTCATTTCCAGAAGAAATTTTAGACATTGAAAATTTATTGTGCCATGGTTATCAGGTTTATTTTTCCTTAGGCTCCAACTTCTTTTCAGGGAACTTGACTCTTAAAGTTCCTATACTTATTCCTCTATTTTATTTTCTCTTTCACAATGTCAAATCAAACTTCAGTGGATTAGGGAACTCCTGATGAATTCTCTTATCATATCAGACAATATTTTTATTGGAATCAAAGTCAAGCAATGAAGAACATGTCATAAACTAAGCAGGGGCATAGTTTGTGAATGTTACAGTTTGACTAGCAACAAAAGCAACGGTTCTAGCAGCTAGGATGTTAGAGGAATCTTTGACAATTTTTAATGTAGGTGTAAAATTTGTCATGTGAAGTTGCTTTTGACCTGAGAGATTTAATAGTTCCTCAGAGCCATTATGGTCTATCACCTCTATGAGTATTAAGGGACCCCTAAATCCATGGATAGATAATTTGGCTGCCACACTTGCACAGTAAATCCACATCCTTAAAGCTTTCATTAAATTTGCACAGTCCAATTCTTAAGTGCAATTAACTGTGTGTCTCTTCTTAAGAAAAGTAGTTGATTTGTTTCCATCTCCCATAGACACCATTATTTCCCATCATCCTTGTGGAAATGAGGATATATCTCCTGAAACTTGTTTAAAAGAATATCTAGTAGCTGAGAATTGGAAAGTGTTTATAACTCTTGCATTCCATTTATATCACTACTGAGCATCAAATAAAGAAAATTTTTAGAGCTGGATACAGATCCTACTTTGACTTAGCTGATGCACATCAAGCTTTATGAAATACTGACTTAATTGTTGGACACATCAGTTCGTGGACAGACTTGTCTCAGTGATTTATTAAATCTTGCACGTGATGAATTTGTTTCAACTGTGACAACATAATGAATCCACTTTCACTATTTCACAGTTTCACAATTCAGTAGTACTGCTGGACAGTCAAATTAAGATTTAGAAAAAACTATGGAAATTTGTGCATTTCAGTTCATCACACTGTATCATCAAAGGCAAGCAGATAATTCAAAAATCATTATGAATGATCACCTGAGAAATATTACTAAATTTCTGTTTTGGCAATAAAAATTCCAAAGTAAAAATACTTTATCAGTTAATACCCAGTGACATATCTTTTCAATTTGGTTAAATCTGTATGCAACATAAATTCATGATTAAAACAGCAGTAACAAGCTATTCATTGCTTTATGACATAAACCACTGTTTTCAAGAAAACATTATTTGCACAAATACTTTTCATTAAAGTGGTATAAGCTTGCATATCATGCAATACCTAATGAAATGAACTTAGATACTCTAAATTCTCACTGCTTGGGAAACACCGCACCTTCCAGAATCAAGTACTTACACAGCATGTACAAATATTTCATGATGGATTTGTGGGAGGAAGTTAATTTGACTGCATGAATAAAATAACTTACTTTCTTAATTAGACATTTTAATCACAGATCCATTAGCTAATCAGAGCTAATCAGTGTTTCATCAAGACTGTAAATAGGCAACTTGGGATAAGATGGTCAGGACCCAGAGACTTGCATGCATAATAGGAAGCTCTGGATATTATTTTTGAAGGCTTATCATTGGAAAAAAAACCCCAAAAACCCAACCAAAAAAACCCCATCCTAAAAGATTCTAATAATTTTGATACACTGAAGAATCAAGAATAAGAGAAGTTATTCCATTTTACTGTCAGCTTATTACAATGATTTTTGAAATGGGTATGTGTGAGAGAATTTTATTCTTTTTATAATGATGCCTGGCTACCTAAAAGTGAGCTTTAGAATTCAGACTAACCTAGTGTTGGGAGGTCAGTCATCCATATTACATTGGTATTTATGCTTAATCTGGGATTTTTAAAGTTTCATCCCCAAATAAATCTTTGCAAATATCAATAAAGCATTCACAGTATGCTTTTCAAATCTAGGCATCTTTCACTCAACTGGCTCCTTAGATTCTTACATAGGTGAATGCTAATATTTTTGAGAAATTAGTAAAATCAAAAGAAAAACTATGCTAATAATAAGAAAATTTACTAGTTTGATTTATGGATTTCCAGATGAAATATCTACAAGTACTTAAGCACCAAACTGCATCATGATGTCCAACAAACTATAAATGTACAGTTTTGAGCATGATACAACACATCCTTAGGAGAACTACTGGAAAGAAAAATTAGTACAATGACTTGTAGTCACATGGTGCTGAAATAATTCTGTGCAGAATTTCTCCGTGAACTAGCTGTTTTTATTTTTCATAAGGAATACATTAATAAACAGGGCCCTAACTGTGGTAATAACTGTATAGTTGGCTGGCAAACTGTGTAGTTCACTGGCAAACACAGTTCTTTCCTCTTCTCAATAACTTAGGCTTTCGAGGAATATGAAATAAAAGATAGCATAAAAATTAACTGAATTAACTGGATGAAAAGACCGGCTATGACTGTTTCATATTCAACTATCACAAACTGGGCTAAAAATCATGATTTTTTTTCATGTCTCTTTCTTTTCTTATTTAAATTTGAAATATCAATCATAATCGATGTCAGTCCAAATAAAATAGAAAAATCTATCTATCTACACATTTCC
>NW_010240490.1:152680-245281 GCF_000690775.1 Eurypyga helias | reverse complement strand
AAGAGGGAAGGGAAAGGTAGATGAATCTGTTCTCCAGCCTGGGAAAAACTGAGCAAAGCCAAGATTTTACCAGTTTTCCAGTCTATTGTTGATCAAAAGGAAGCCTATAAAACAAAAGGGGAATTTTATTTTTTTCACCATCACTAAAGTACAGTTGCATTAGAAAAATGATGGCATTTAATACTCAGCTTAGTATTTGCAAACTAAAACAAACCTAGTTACTTCAACAAGATGCCATATGGTCTGTGCATTTGTACTGTGTCAAGTTGGAAGAGGGTGTTTGTTTGTTTTTTTTTTTAATTTCAATGGATGCCAAAAAGCTAGACTGAGTATCTCAATAACTGTGTTGCTAAAATCCTTCACAGAAGTTCTGATTCACCAGACTAAATTAATGAAAAACAAAGAAAATTTTAAAGAAGTTAAAAGGAAGGGAAAATGGATATAGAAAATCCTCATCAGTGGGACCTCTGACACTGAAAGAAAATGATCCTGTCAGGCTCTGGTGTGAAGTTGTCACTGATCATCACTGTGGCAGAAAGCAACAGGGCTTAACTTGCTCGCTACTCATCTCAGGTAAGTTCATTCTTTTACTACAGCGTTTTGTTCACCCTTGAATTGACAGATACAGGCCACCACTGTATGACTCCGATTCCAAGTAGATACTGAGTGTTTTCTTCACTGGTTGAGATGCTTACATTACATAGCACAGATACACTATAAAAAACCCCAGGACAATAAAAACCCCAAATCTACACCCAAATAAAACCCAGAAATGGCCTATTCTTCACCCCCTCTCATTCTCAGTAATTTCACCTTTAAAATGAGTATGATTTCTGATAATCTTAAGGCCTTGCAAAGGGTTTTCTTTTTTGCTAGGTTTTATTTAACATTCTTACCTGGGCTTTACTGTAAGTCAAAGCAGTATATTATCACAAAGCATTTCAACACCACAGCTTTATTGTATGCTGTTCTGGAAGACAGAGAGAACACCAGAAAAATTATTCAAACAGCAATGAGGAGGCTGACAGAAGGAGAGAATGACAGGGAAAATTGAGGTCTGAGTTTGAAGATTCATTGAATTTTCCTCTGCAAACAACATTATATGTTTTTTTTGGTGATAGGAGCAGTTTTTCCAGTAGGAACTAAATAGTCTATGACTTCATTTAATCTAATGCAGCCAAAAAAAGCTTTAAGAGGACAACATGAATCAGATTTGAACTAATGACCTAGATAAATCTTTCTTATCATTGGAGCCACCTATTTTCAGCAGTCTTATTGAGAAGAAGCTGCTCACACTCTCTGAGAATCTTCCCAGGTAGCTGGAAGCCATGAAGCTGTATCTGCAAGTTTCAAAAAGTGCACTGCATATTTGTATTTAAAGGACATCAGTGTTGCTGTTAATCATACTTTGTAGCCTTGCTCTGTGAAGAAGTCCCTGAAACCGCTACTAGTCTCCTTTGCTGTCATACGAGAAATGTTTACTTTCTTAAAGATAAGGTGGGAAGAGAGATAATGCAATGAATGGGAAAAAAGTACCTATTTCTATCTATGCAGATAGACTTTGCTAATTTGCCTGGAGACTGACACAGAAGTAATATAGATTTGATAGGTTTTCATAAACAAAGCACATACAACAAAAGCATACAGAGAAAAAAAGTCAAATTAACCACAAAATGTCATGCAAAGAAATAAAATTCCTCCTCCAGTACTCCTTTCCAATGGAGAGTGATTTAATACAAGAAATTATCTTTTTTCTCCCAGCTGGATTATCAACAGTACATCTTAGTTTAAATCTTTCAGCTTTCTTAGGAAAGGGGGAAATGTAGTATCCACATGAGGTGAACCCTTTTTATCCTAAAAGGTGATCAAATATAGATCAGGCTAAGAGGATTTTTAAGATGGACAACACTAAATACCACATACATATTATTTATTCTTCTTCCACCTGCTAATGGCCAAGGGAATATACACTTCTCTAATGACTGTGGACCCAGTCAATCTAATCCGTGTACTTATCCTCTTTGTACTTGGGTACTGCATTATAACATGAGAAGATGAAAGGAGACTTAGAAAGAGCTTGAGTTTGTTACAGCTCATTACTTAGAAACACGCAGCCTTTCTATCTTATCACCTGATGACACCGTACACTATATTGCCTTCCCAATAAGCACTAAATCAATAAAGGCTCACTGGAGCCTGCCTATTCTACCTTAAAGATCATCTCTGACTGAGATCCATGCCTCCTAAGATGCAATCCCCAGAAATAAAATATCAATAAATAATCTGAGAAGTAGGAACCAGATGAAGAAATTCCTTGGCAGCGGGGACTGCTGTGAGCTCCGCTGGTATTTATGGTTCCAAACTCACAAAAGCCTGGGCATATTCCAACATCCCTGCTTCACTAGGACTCCCCGGGGCTCAGGGGGAGTGCCATTATGCAATCAATTTCATGGCTGGAATCTCAATACATATAATTTAAACAAAATAAAATTAAATTGATGGGTCACCAGGTCATTTGGAAAGAACACTTTTCTGACAATCAGTCCAACCTGCACTTTCTGTGCTACTATAATCTCCACACTATAAGGCAAAGGAGTTAAAGCCATTATCTGTGTTTGTATTTTATTATGTATGGTCCCAAGTTAACAGTGAATTCTCTTCATGGGTTATCATAATAAAATATTACAGTGGTGTCTGGTTGTGCTGCTACAGTAAAGTATCTTATCATTTTCATTCCCAGTCCCTGATTTCATGGGTTTATAAGCTAAAAATAAAAATGAGGTCTAGGTTAGAAATTAGCAGACCAAACCTGAGCCTAGAAGCAATATTTTATTTTAAGCAGAGTTGATAAAATATTATTTCCTCCTTCAGATCGCCAGCCCTTTGGTGTATGCATGTATAGACATGTAGATGAGATGAGACCATTTTCCCTAGACATTTTTTGTCATATTATCTTTGGAAGACTATTTTGCTTTTTGGAAGCAAATTGCAAGTGAGAACAGTTTAAACTATGATAGCCAGTTTAAAAAAAAAAAAAAAAAAGAAACTAAGGCAGACAGAGGAGATACCATGGGTTTTTTAACAACAGTATTCTGAACATATTCTATCCAACATTTCTACTTATCTAAATGAATGGCCCTCAGACTCTGTATGAAAGCTTAGTGATTAAAGATTTTTATATCCAATTCTTTCAAAACCCTGTTCAAAGATGAAAAAGATTATTTCAAAGAAAAGTTTGAGAATACACAACACTGACACGTTCTTTGTATGCTATTATGCAGCACTTAATATTCATGTCATTGTTCTCTAAATAACACAAGGCAGCTTCTTGTGTTCCACACTAGCTTAATCTCACATATTCTATAATATTTTAGTAGTAATTTATTTGAAGCTTGCTTCCTTCACCTTTCAAAGAAATATTATATCACAGGATGCATTTCAAGGAATCCATTTTAAGAAAAGTATGCTGTGATTACGTCAAATACCTCTCATGCATAATGCAACTGAGATTAGAATTTTACATGAGAAGCAAAATAATAGCTGTGTGTTTGTAATAGGTACATGTTTTTATATATCAACGAAGTAAAAATTAGGTTAATAAACAAGTTTGGTTCACTCTTTTGGGTGTGATACTATTACATGTTTCTCCTGTTGCAGAGCAGTTGTTCCAAACCATAATGACAAAGTTTAATATTACTTACAACAACATTTTAAATTCCTAGCCACCTGTAATCTGAGGAGCCAAGAGTAATTTTTCCTATTTATCTAACCGATAGCAAAAGATCTGAAAAGACTGAAGCCCAGATTCAACATACGTCCAAATAAAGAGCTCCTTGGACCGAGACGTTGTCTGAGAGCGAGTTCAGTTCTTGTCTTCCAGAGGAGTGGAAATCAATATAATGGCAAAGTTTTCTTGACAATTCAGCCTAACCACTAATATAAGTTTGAGAAATATATAAACTAAGAGATAGGCCAATACCATTAACTAGAATCTAAAACCAAATATCTTCTCCACCTTGGTTTCATTTTTATGAATGACCAAGACTGCAGTGCTATTTATTGTCTTTGTGCCTGTTCAGTGGAAAGAAAATTTCTCAATTCAGATCAAATACATAATTCATAAAAAGTAAAGCTGATTGAGTAGTGAATACTTTCTAGCTTTTCCTGAATTACTGAATCCTGAATTAATTATATCCACAAAAGACTATAAACAAAACTGACAGCTAGTATGAGACTATCAGCGGAAAGCTAATTGTTCGGGATCCAAGCAGTGGTCTGTCCAAGCAAACCTGGACAAGTACTACACATATAATAATTGCTAAAAGCAGCAGTGAAATCAGCATCAGCAGTAACTAAGAAAACAGTCTAAAATACATATTTTTATAACTTTTTAAAATCTATTTTAATTATTTAGTAAGAATTCAAAGTGAGAGGTTCATAGAGTTTAGCAGTAGGTGTTCTTATCAATGAGCAGAGCTGTAAAGCCTTCATGATAGCCAATAAATAAACCAAGAAGCTAAAATGTTTCATTAAATTGAAAGAAGAAAAGTATGTATTTCAATCCAAAATACTTGTATGCAGTAGGCTGACTTCAAGGGCGAACACAGTTGAGGTTGAAAATATTACAAATGAGAACCACAAGTAGAAACCAATGAGTTTTCATAGCAGATGAAAAGTGTCTTCCCAGTCTTCAATGGAGAAATAAGCTAGATGACTTGAAAAACTATTTTCATTGTCCCAACTGCATACCTCCCACACAAAGGAAATGAATTTTGTAATGCATTTTACTTTCACTTGTATATGCTTACACATTTGTCACTGATAGAAGTTCTTGCATAATGATCTGAATGTACATATCAAGCTTGTAGATATATTAGTTGCAATTCATAGTGCATTCAGTGACCAAATGCATTTCAGAATAAAAGCAAGATGTTCATTGTTACATGTATTGCTCCATGAATGAGTGAATGTATCTTATTTTTTTTTTATTTGTATCTGTCTGTCTCACAATTATTTACCATGAGAAAATGGTATGTATAATTTTACAAGTGTGATTGCCACCTGACATAGAAAGTTCATTCAAGTTTATGATTTTTTTTTCTTTTTCTTATAAATTTTGAATTAGAAATAAGCTCAAAGGCACAATTCAAGTGTTTGGAGTCATGGTAGATGAAAACATGGTAGAATAAAGATGTACATGCTTTTAGACTTTTACATTATATTAATAATTCTTCATTATTAAAACATGATTTGATAACATGTTAAATGCTTGTAGGAAACTAAGAAAAACACTTCACTTTGCTCTCAGGACTCAAATACACTGCTAAACAGTTCACTGAGAGTTCTTAACATTTATTCCAAGAAATCAGAACAAGAGAGAAATTAAAGTAAAACATCCAAGAAACAAGGGTGAAATTAACACTATGAGAAGAGAACATAAACTTTATTGTTTTCTCATTCTGTGGTGGGTTTTTTTAGGGCTGTTCTTGCTTGCGTCTGCAACAAAGAGTTAACATATATGGCATGAGAGAGCTATATCAAAATATTGCATCAGGATGACATTTCAGATTGCTGTACAGCTCTTCTAAAATGATTATAGCTAATTCTAAGAAATCAGAGTAATAGCTGCTATTAAAAACCGAACTCAACTTGTGGGCTTCCTGGAAAGTTTGACATGACAGATTCTAGAAGACATTAATAATACAGAATAGAAATTAAGAGATCTTGGATCTGTTCCTGGCTGTGATATAAATTATTTGTAGTCTCTTTGGAGCAGGTCTAAACTGTGTATTTCAGGCAGACCCACATGGAAGGATGCAGACTCCTATGTAAAGCCGGTAGCATGGGCAAGGCAAACATCTAATCATCTCACCTTCTAAGGTAGACATACACTAGTTCCTCACCTGTAAAAAATGAGAAAAAGCACTTGCTTCCATCTAATCCCTGAAAGCTTGCAAAAACATATGCTCATGCATACATTCAGGCTCATGAGTATACGTACTCCTGTGAATACTGCAGCAAGGTTTTCCTTTAAAGAGCTTACTGCACCAGTCTGGGAAGACAGCCAGATCTGGCCTAGATCTACACAGTTCAGTGCTGAAACGCAGCTCGTGAGAGAAGTGGAGGAGTGGCTGCCTACATCCATTCTTGCAGATCCACTTTGTCCACAGCTGAAAAATTGTTGATTGGCTGTCATGAATAGCTCCAAGAATACAGGAGTAAAGCAGGGCAGGTTGCAAAATAATACATGGATGCATGTATTTTTGTCCCCTGCTGAAATGACGACTGCTTGCAAATTACAGTAATTCTGCTTTCTCTTTCAAGAGAGTATTTATACAGGAGGTAAAGCCCCAGAGTGCTAATTTTAAGTAAAGCCTTTCCTTACAATATATAACCAAGTTTTGACAAAAGTGCTCAAAACACCCTACTATCTTATACAACCTGCTGAAATTAATTTCTTTGCTTTCCTATAAGTGTTGTCCTAAAATTAACAGCATTTTAGCAGATGCATTGGCATTGGATTAGCTTCCTTAAGTGTTTCCTTCCAAGCAGCATCTCCTCCCGTCTTCTGATAACCTTATTACTTATTTTGAGTGTGTGATTTTCACAAACTTCTGAGCCAAAATATGGTTGTTATAACAGAGAAGCAACTTTACAGATGGATGTTATTAGAATAATGGATGCAGCACTAGCTCTCTGTTGCATCATAAATGTGACCTAATTTGCAGGAAATACTTGTTTTACCTTCAGAGAACATAGAAACATCAGTAATTAATGCACCATTCATGTTGTCTGATGACTGTGGCATTAAGTGGTCACAGTAGAGCCTCAGCCAAATTTTGTTTTGATTTTCAGGCAGGATATTTCTCCATTGCCTATCTATTACAAAATGGTAATTAATTTTTAGTCATTAGCACACACTAACAAACTTTCTCACATGATCTATCTATTCTTTCCATATGCTACTGTTCACAATGAATACCCATTCAGTGAACCTTTGAAAATCTTTGATAAGCAGATCAGTAAAAAGTTTCGTATCACCTATTCCATGATAAAGAATCAAATGCGTACAAAAGATACACAAGTTTAACAGAACATTTATTCTTATTAAGCAGTCCTTCCTGATCTCCCATGCTGCACACCAGTGGAACAGACTCAATACCCAAATCCTGACTTATTCTTTCCCTGTTACTACTGTTGGGTAGAAAGAATATGGTCTGATAGGATTTCAATCTGAAATACAGAGTTAGCAGACATTCAACAGCTGCAAGCTGAAAAAATTAGATAAGCTCAGTTTCTAAAAGAGTTAAAAGCACAGTAAACAATTTCCTAAGGGCACAATGGCAACTGAAATCCCCAGAGTCATTATATTCTTGGATATACTTGGACTACACAGGAAGTTATTGGCCTGATGAAAAAATTCCTCTGTGAAATTATATAGCCTCTGCATTGCAGGAAGTTGTCAACATTACCAAATTGCTCACTCTGACATGAATAATAAATCTATGATTCCGCAAAACCAGTACAGCTAAGTCACATGTTTCTGATTTTTATGAGGAACAGATTTTCTCTTACTTTGTGCTGTAGTGTAAAATACTCCATTTAAAAGTTCTGTTATAACAAACCAAGAGTTTTCATTACCATGCTGAAAGTTGTATTGTAAGCAAGGAAATCAGCCCACAGACAGGTTGCACAATCTATTTCCTCTGAACACAGGGAATGTTATCCCGTTATTGCCATCGTTTTGGGATAAGGACCCTACATAAGCAGCATGGCATGTCAGGGATGGGACCACCCACAAGTCTTCTCTTAATGGGGTTTCAATCTTTCCCATGACATAGGAATCTGTGGGAATCCATCATTCCACCCATTTAAAGCAAAATTCACACTGAGTCTTGGGAGCTGTACTGAACAAGATAGTTTTAATTTAGTCAATTATTCACATAAGAAACACTTCTATAAAGTTTGCAAAGAAAGGAAACAGATTGCGAACATGAATATGAAATCTACCAAATTTCTTGAAGAGCAGAGAGAGACAGAAAACTGATTCTATGGTCCTGACTACTTCATTTTTTGAAAACGTGAAGTTAACTTATGAATTTGTAAAATATTTGTGGTAAGAATTATTCTTTGTTTGAAAGTTCCACCAAGTGGGAGAAACAATGAGAAGAAGTTAGGTAGTGGGAATGATTTACTCTGCGTATCTACTTGCAAACTTATTAAAAAATACCTCTTCGGGACCTGATTGTGTGTATGCATGCACCCTGAAAATACATGTTTTACATACCTTTACATCAGTAAGAAGGCTTTCTGAGATTACAGGTTGATGGGCAGCTTTCATGTTTCTCCCAAAACCAGAAATCAGCTCTAAAAACCATGTTGCCATCAAATTAGGCATTTTCCATGAATCTTTACTCATGGGTATTACAATAAATAACACAGGTAAGGCAGTAGGGAAGTGGTGGTCACTTTTATGGTGGGGGGTGGGGTGGCAGTGCTTAAGAAAACATCTTTACCTGTCCTGTCTTCTGTGCAATTTAATTCAAGCACTACCTGAACTGAAATTATTGTGGGGTTTTTGTTTGTTTGTTTGTTTTTAATATATGTACGCCCTGTAAATCTATTGCCAGATTCTGAGTCTCTTCCAAACTCCAAATTGTTTCAGAATGTGGCACTCTGATTCAGAAAGTGATGTTGCATTTCAACAGCTCCACGTGTGCAAGTTCACATAAGCTTAGTGGATCCAGCTTCAAATTCATTTTTCAAAGTTAACACAAAAAGGGCACGTATGGTTCATATGGAAAGTCACTGAAAGGTTTTAGGGTATTAACTTCTCAAAAATTTACTAAGGCAAGTAACGTTTTCTAAAGATTGTTTCAAGATTCTGAGTTGCATTACATGGTATTCCCTTATCCCTCCTATTAATCACGACTAGTATCCAGTATTATTTTTCCAAAGTTATTTTGAAATACAGGTTGTTCCTGTATTCCTATGTTCTTAAATTCTCTCTAAATTTTCATGAATTTAGGATTCTGTTCAGAAAAACAGCAAAGCAGCTTTCATATCAGCTTAGTTTTATCAGAATCTGTGTACTTATTGCAGTATCTGTATTACATATGTAAAAGAAACGGAACTAAATCTGACATGGTAATGACAGGGAAAAAAATACAACCACAACAGATATAATGCTTTTTGTCTATACTACATCCTGTATATAAAGAGCTCTCCCTGCATTGGGTTGTTCAGTTCTGTGGAGAGCATATTACCACTAAAACCCAAGAGTAGCTCCCCAGATTGGAATTGCATGCATTGTTCGTACTAGAGATAATGGGCTTTTTTTCCCCAACATTAACATCACTTGGTTTGAACTCCTAACAGATACCGACTACTTAATGTTGGCAAATAGCTTTTATTTATGCTAAAAATATAGACCATAATTTCAGCTAAGCTCGACCTCCTTTCTAACCTCTGGAAGGTAATGTAGAGTGTCATTAAGGTACCGAATGATGATGCTAAATATTTGGCCCTAGTAAAAGATACACATTCATAACTAAATGGGGAGATATATTTTTAAAAATTCCTAAATGTCTGAAATATTTTAAGTATTTTGCTACTCTTTAAGGCAAGTTGCCCTTGTGTGCCTTAAAACCCTATTCAAAATAAAAACAAATATTTTGAGCAGAAACATAGCTAGACAAAATACTCAGGAAGAGTTTGGGGTTTTTTTTGGGTGGTGGGTGGGGAGGGGTGCGTGTGTAAGTATTATAGTAATTTGGAGGTTTTTGTGTTCTTCCCTTAATCTATGGTACAGTAATTTATTTGCCCATCTGTACACAAATATAAGAGGACAGGCAAGACAAATAAACTCAGCAACTTGATTTTACCTAAACAGTCTGATAGTCTTTGAATTAGCAGCCCATTTTATCTACTAACTCCATGTCTTAAACAAAAAGCTGTCTCAAAGACAGTCATTATCATATATCATCAGTTTATGGGTTGGGGAACTAAATAGTGAACGCTGTCTGAATGTTTCTTTCATATCACCAATGTTAACTACGTATATAAAACAAAAAAATCTTGTAATGCTCAGGAATATGAGAAGGGGAAAAAGGCCATATAGAACAGTAAAAAAAAAAACATTTTATTAGTCACGTATGAAGAAAGTATATTCTGTTCAAAATAATGTTTTTATTGCTCATGTTAAAAAATTATAGAAAGTTTGAAAGGAGAAGTTAGTTTGAGGTTTGTAATACAATATTCAATGTGACAAATACCTTATTTAGCTCTGCTTTTTGAGTATTCACAGTGAGGATTTGGTGGAACTAATCTTTATTTTGCAAACTGCTTCACTTTCAACAAAAAAAGGCACCAAATTCTACTACTGAATTATTTTTTGTTACTTAAAAAAGAACAACAACAACTAGTAATGTCTGTGTTCATCACAGTTTCAAGTTAGATTCAGGAACTGTGAGATGGCCTCTTTGGATCCTCTGCATTATTTATTTTGAAGCCAAGAACAAATCACTCATCTAGCCAAGAGCAGATAATAGGGAGCAATAACGTGTTACTAGATATCCATCATGCTTTAGCACTGCTTTTAGTACCTTAGACACTGACACTTTTTGGCCCATCTTCAATATTTTAATCTCAATGTGAACACACTGGAAAATGAAAGAATCCAAAATGGGCTTTTTTATTATTATATTGTCACTGAGAACATTTGATTAACAGCTGGCCATCTTTAGGTGAGGGGCTGTTTTGACACAGTACTGTGAAGCCAGCTTTAGGTTTTTTCAGGAGCACAACCAACTGGTGTTATCACACCACTATCTATATGGTTTTTGTGTTCTGAAGAACTAAGACAACAAAACCCTCAGCTTTAACACAGAAGTTACTGCTAATAAAAAATATAGTTTCTTTTTTTCAAACATAGGATGATTCCAGTTAATCCTCAAAATTTTAAGGACATTCACATTTCTAAAGCAAGCCACTTCTCTATCTCAACATATGCTTCAAGAAAGGGAAATTAGCTCAAGCATTTCTGCCTCCATGCTGTTGTTTAAAGACTAAAGCAACTACAGAGAGGTATTTGCAAAATGTAACTGTCATCAACAGGGAAAATGAGAGGCTCTTCCCAAGACTAATTCAGACTAGCTTCCTTGAATGGATGTTAACTACTGGGGATATCTATCAGAATATTCTCAATGTCAAGAAAGCTATTGGTTACTGAGTTCAGTATGATGTTATACACAGTACATTCCCCCACACTCAAATATGTCTCTGAAATTTAGGTGTTCAAGGTGCACTAAAAAATTGTGAATGCTCAGGTTCACACTCAGCTTCAAAACCTGATTTTTTTTTTTTTCAGATAACTTCATCAAAAAGTACTTACATACAGACCAGTATTTTAAAATTAATCAAGCTCATACAGGGATTAAGAGCTAGAGTTATTACTTATCTCAAAAATATTTCTAATAGTCCTGGTTAGCAATTATAGTACTCTGTCAGATCCCCTAAGAAGTCAGCAGTCTTTTGATAGGAGATGGCAAGCTGCATAATGAATTTGAAGAGAGTTTTCAGTTCCTGTGCATAGAAACTACTATGTCCTTCATAAAGTGTCATGTCATACTTGTTGAAACTAACAGACAGTAGTTAAACACACATTAGACTTCTGTTTGTATTGCTCAATGTAGTTTTGTTATTTTGTGCTAAAACTACCATAAATTTCCACTAGAAGTTTCAATGCCACACTAACTTATCTTACAATTACTTAAAAAAAACCCCAACAAAACCAACCAAACAAAAACACCACAACAAAAAAAAACCCAAGATTACAACAGGTTTTTCCAATTAAAACTTTTTTTTTTGTCAGGCTAAAGACGCTTAATTGCAATAGAAAAGCCAAGCGGCTAACACACCTTGGATAAGACAAGCAACTTTTTCAATTAAACAGTCTGTAAACTTTAGAGGCTGATTATCAGTTGTGAACACACTTTCTGTCTGAATTCATTCCCAATGTTAAGAAATTATTTGTTTTGTTTATGTAATGGGGACAAAATTCTAATTATACCATATTACAAGCCTAACATCCTGATGCTGACAGAGAGGTACATGCTTAATGTATTTTTTCCCTCTCTTTACTATATGTACTTATTTATGTTTATGCATGCACCCTTAGAAGATTTTTGACTTCACATTTTAAAAAAATATGGAAAAACCCAGTACTCCTCAATGTCTACACAAACAAGTATTTAGAAGATGTATTTATACTGTACGGCCATTCTTCTCAAATACTTTCTAGATTTCCTATAGACTAATTTAAACAAAAGTCTTAACTTTTATTTTCAGTGCTTCCTAAAACTGTCACATCTGAAAAAGGAAATCCATGCATAATAAGAAAAGCATTTTTCAGTTTAAAAAAGTACATTTTAAAGTTAGACTTTCATTGTTCTAGTACATCACAAACAACCTTTCATGTAATAAAAACAAGAGAACTTGACGAATTCATACTTACCTCTGAAAAATGAAAGTTTATTTAATTTCTTTCTGGCCTACTCCCGTATAAGAAAGTAAAAAAATTAAGAGTAGCATTAAGCAGTAGGTATTGTTATATCATGACAATATGTATGTACTCTATATGACTTAAGCATCATTGCTAAGTGAGTTTCTGGAGTACTGAGACCTTCAGCAAGGCTCATTGATTTTTAAAGATTCCTGTTGAAAAATTACATGAGGAATCCTATATTAATATTTTTTTGCTCTACCTGCTTTGTGATAGGAATCTTCAAGCTACATGGTTTTTAATCTGTAACCTAAAAAAATTTCACTACATTCTCTTAATAGAAGTATCAAAGATATGCACCTGTAAATATCCTTAAGATATTTGTCCAAAGTCAGAATCATAGAATCATAGAATGGTTTGGGTTGGAAGGGACCTTAAAGATCATCTAGTTCCAACCCCCCTGCCATGGGCAGGGACATCTTGCACTAGACCAGGTTGCTCAAAGCCACATCCAGCCTGGCCTTGAACACTTCCAGGGATTGGGCATCCACAACATCTCTGGGCAACCTGTTCCAGTGCCTCACCACCCTCTCCGGGAAGAATTTCTTCCTGACATCTAATCTAAACCTCCCTGATTTCAATTTATACCCATTACCCCTTGTCCTATCACTACAGGCTCTTGTAAAAAGTCCTCTCCCATTCCCCTTGTAGGCCCCTTCAGATACTGGAAAGCTGCAATGAGGTCTCCTCGGAGCCTCCTCTTCTCCAGGCTGAACCAGCCCAGTTCTCTCAGACTTTCGTCATAGGAGAGGTGCTCCAGCCCTCTGATCATCTTCGTGGCCCCCCTCTGGACTCGCTCCAAGTGGTCAATATCCTTCTGATGTTGAGGGCTCCAGAGCTGGACGCAGTACTCCAGGGGGGGTCTCACCAGAGCAGAGTACAAATGCAGAAAATACAAAGCAAAATTTTAGTGGGCTGTATAGGACCCTTAAGGCAGGAATAACATGCTAATTTTCCACAGCATGGACATGGCAATTTCTGTGTTAATCACATAACAATATTATTGTATCCCTTTTGGGCACTGTGCAGTGTTGCACACCTCTAAAAGGGGGTTTTTACTTTGTGTTTTTACATAAAATTATGTAACTAGGACACGTATTAAAAAAACAACCTGTATCCTTGCAAATGCAACTGTCTCGGCACATGGGCAGCAAGGAGGACATAAAGAGAACTGTTTTATCACACAGGAACAGGAAGGACCAGTCTTCGCTGTCCAAAAGAACTACTGAGGGCTGGGAAAGAGGTCAGCTGTAGGATGTCATTCCTTTGGGTCAGGCACCCAGAGCCCAGGCACCATGGGGGAGGCAGCCAGGAGAAGAGTGCTTCTGTTCAGACACCTCAGGCTGGGCAGATGCAGAAAGGCGAGGCAGGAGCATCTTGTTCACCTCTCCTTCCCTTTCTCCCACCAAAACACTTTGCCACTGCTGCTCCTGTCTCCTGACACTGAAGTGGAGGAAATTAATTTCAGCTGGAAAGGACAGAATGAGAAGGGAGAGGAGAACCATGCTTGGTGTGCTGCTCTTTCCAAAACTCTAAGAAGAGAGAAGGGTTTGTACAAAGGTAAAACCTTAGCTGCCAGAAAACCAACGAGGAGCCTGGTTACCTCTATCTTTTTGTGCCCTTGACAGCAAAATCAGTGGAGAGCTACAGTGCCTGAAGAGGTCAGCAGCCCACTTACTGAAGCTCAGTGTTTCAATCCTTGGATCTGGGTTTCATTACTCAGTGTCTCAATAAGTGATTACTTGGGTTTGGCTGTGTTGAGCCTATAGACTGTATCAAACGATGGTGGCCAATGTAGGATCAAACATTGTAAGCCTTCCGCAACAACTGATATAATGGCTTTGGATCAATAAATTCCATCAATATTATTTCTGCAAAATGTTAATGGTACGAATGACATTAAGCCAAATTGATCCAAACAAAAATAAACACTTGATACTAATATATGGACTGTATTCAGTTCATGCTGTTGCTATAGTAAAGGGAAAAGATCAATTCAAGCTTTGCCAAATAATAAGCTACTAACAATCAAACTAAGATAGATAAGTATGTGAAATATGTCTTTTTTTCCCAGCTATTTTGCTTTGGTGAAATACCATTCAGAAAGTTTTTTTTTTTCTTCCCCCAAAAAAATTAAGGAAAAGGTGGGTGGCATTCATAGAACAAGTAGAGGAAGATAGATTTAAAAGAAACCTAACAATGTAACAGGGCGATAAGGTTTTCTCTGTCCTGCTTTAGAAGTTTCGTGTATTACTGTTCCCAGTTTCAGCATAAATGTGAATGTTGCCACTGGATAACAATTAAAGGTCCTCAAAGATTTTGTCTCAATCTGTTTTTTCAAAATCAAAATCTAAGGTTTCTAGAAGCATGGTTAAGTTATCATATTAAGGTACAATTTTTTCCATTAAGTTCTTTCACTCCACAGTTCTTCCTAGTTAGCTGCTTTTGCTTATCACCAAAACTTTTAGAAAGCTTATGAATAGTTGAAAAGGACTGTGGTATGCAGATTTGTGTCTCCTGCATACTCCAGAATCTGAGCTGGGAGGTCCACAAAGGTGCAAAGTAAAGTGGTCTTGAGATCAAAAGTAGGAATCAAGAGAACTTAGTGCTGGTTTTGTCAAAACTAAAACCTGAGTTACAGTGATGTCTCTCAATTACTTTCTCCATGAAATTATGAAGGTAAACTGACAGACTGTCTGCTTAATGTTCAGAATGAACTTCAATATTTTCAGATAAGACAGTCCATAATGATGATAAACTATCATCACCAGAAGGCACTATAAAATCATCATTTTACTGCTGTAACACAAGATCTCAATAATGAAAAATAAAGATCTCATTTTATTATACCAAAGTAAATATTGCAACAAAGTAAATGGCAACTAGCATGAAATAATACATAATTTATCCCCAGTTATTTACAGTGGGGTCACTATTACATTACCCAAGAGTCTGAACAAGAACTCCCTATACACACCTACTACGCTATCCAGACCCAATTTCATATTTAAAAGTATCAGTTGGGGGAGGGGGTGGAGGCAAAATGCTGTACTTACATGTACTGCATCTCTTTTCCTAGGTTTATGTATAGAATTTTGACATTACACATTCAATATTTTAGGTGCAGAAGAAAGGTTGCCACAACATTACATTAGCATAACCAATCTCAAGTTACCAAAAAACCCCAAACTATCAAAAAACCCAACCCCAAAACTATTAAAAAAAAAAAACAAGGAAGGAAAGCATACCATAGGGAAAGAATATAAAGAAGACATATTACTATGGTCTGAATAATGTCACATTCCATTATTGATTAAAATGATTTTACCATGACATTTCATTCATCAGATTCCATTTCTCATTACACACAAACCCTGAATATTTATCAAGCTTACATGAGGCTTTTCATCTCATCAAGCAATGCATTTCCTCTCTCCCTTTTAAAGCTAGGTTATATTATGTTAGAGGGTCTACACTGTCTTTGAACTCTCTCTTTCTCACACTTGACCTTATAACCATCACTTTTTAACGCATTATAATGCATGCTATTAAGTATTTATATCTAACAAGGTGATTTCAATGGTTCATCCTTTTTAAACAATCCTGTGATCATTTTCAGTTAAAAGGAAATAAAGCCATTTTATTACATCAAGATCTATTTGTTATCACTTCCTATTAATATTCTTTCTAGTCAGGACATTTAAGACCTTCACCATATACAATTTCAATACATTTTTGATGGTTAGGGATTGAATTCTCCTCAGACATCTAGTATTCACATGAATTTCAAAAAGTGATTTTAGACTTTTACAGAACATAGGTTCAACACCTTTGTTAAAGAAACAGGTTAAACCTGGAATGCATTATGCTGTTATTAGAGATGCCTGGGGAAAGCTGAAGGATACTGCAGGTGCAGAATGTCTGCTCTAGATTAAATAAGTCTTTGTAACTACCCTTTGAAAATGTATTACATAAAGATATACTGCATATTAATGCTTATTATATCTGGAAAAACATATGAAACTAATTTAAAAAAAAAAGAGACTAACATGGCAAAAAGCGGTGGCATGTAAATATCTGCATTCTGTACATGTAAATCTTTTGCCAAAACTCATACAATAAAAGTATGCACAATATAAATGAAAACATGTAAATCCTCATCTCTGGTATATTGTAGGTCATGAAAAAGTTTCTATATATCTAATTACCTTTTTGTCCAAATTTAATAGGATTAGCAACAAAACCATTCTACCTTATGGAGGTTATCTAGAAAACAAAGTAGCACCTAATTATAATATTAAACACAAAGCTGTTTTGTCTCCACATACATATCACTGGACTTTATCACTATAAACCAGTTGTGTTTGCAAAACTTCATCAAAATCCCTTCACTTTTCCTAAATAGACTGACATGTTTTAAGGATTAAAACTGAGAGGATCATAAACAATTTAAAACTCAGAAATACTCCATTCAAACACAATATACTGACTGGAAAAAAAAAATATCTCTTGACCAATCAAAAAAAAATCAAAAACCACCCAACAGTTTGATCTGTATTAGTTCAAAGATTGGAACTTTCAGAAAAGGTTGTTTCTAAAAAGGAAAAGGTTTTTTCTAAAAAGAAAAAGGTGTTTCTGTTTCAGAATTTCAAAATGCTCAATGAAAAAGGATTTTTTTCTAATACTTATCCAGTTTTGGTAACAAATAAACCCAAATACTTTTTTTTTTAATTGCATTTAGAAAATTTGTAAACCCATATGTTTTGCTGTGTCTGAACTTGAGAAATAAATTAACATTCGACCAATATCAGAAAGTCTCATCAGAACAACTAACTTGAGAGTTTGGCCTCATAAGCACAAGACAGTTAATATGTCTTGATCATTTCCCATATAGGCTGAACCTTAAACTTCTGAGCTTCAGTGCAGCAGGCCAGTTTTGAAGGTTTCCCAATTAAAAAAAAAAAACCCACACACAAACACAAACAAAAAAAACCCCACCATAGCTCGAGTACGATGAAGTAGAATACAACATACAGAAAGCACTTGGCATGTAAGCACATGTAAAAGATACTGCACAAGAATTTGACACTAACAGCTACATTACTTCCACTCGCAAGAACTAAAACAATCAGTTGTAGAAAACTGGACACAGTAAAGCAGTGGTCAATAAAAGCAATCATGCCAGCTAAATTGTAGCTGAAATCAGTGGCACAATTATTTTTATTTTTAAAGCAGTGACATACCAGTGAAAACATTCCACTGAAGATGAAGAGTCAGGGAAGTATCTATAAAGCAGATCCATCTGGAAGAGCAGCTGAAATAGTGAACAGAATGCATTTCCCACTTTTAGGTGTCTTGCATAATTTCTTAACCCTTGCCCTTAGATTTCACAGATCTCTTCAGTCTAAGGTTTTTGCTATTTAACTAGCAGCCCTAAACAAATACCTTAAAAAAAGGGCCCCAGATGTCCAACTCCTTAGCAGTAGATCTTTCTTAGATAAATACAAATGAGCCATTTTCCCCACATACAGTACTTCTGCTTTACCTTTCTCTTTGGCTGCCTTTTAGATTTCATCTGTTGATATTGCACTTTATCTTCAGAATAGAAATTATTTGTGTGTTGGTGCATATTTATGAGAAACAGCAATGTGTAAGAACTCAAGCTGTGAGGAAGTCTTTACTCTGAGGTCCCTGTAGTCCCTCAAAACTCTCCTCAGCTGCTGCAAACCCACAGGAGACCTATTTGTTTATGGAAGTATGCCAGGTGTTTCTCTTTCATAAATATTTAATTAATCAATCTTGTGAGGGAAAAAATGCAGCCTGCACAACACTCATGGTAATGAATATGTGTTAGCTGTCTCAATTTTTCCCCTTCAGAATCTGATTAGTTATGTCATTTGTAAAAGAAAGTGGATCTATTGTATTTCTAACATGAAAAAGGAGCTCAGTGGTTTTGGGAGGAAAGTTTGTATTAGAGAAGAAACAGGAAAAATGGAGTAGTCAAAATGATAGCTGTTCTGTTAGCAGAAAGGGGATGTCACAGCAGTGGATTTGAAAATAAACTTTTTTTTTTTTTTTAAAATTTATCATGAAGAATCAGTTCAAAGGGCTGCATTTGCACAAAATCTGTTTGCCTAGGTATCAGGTCACCTCACTGAGTCCTGCTTTATGGCCAGCCAGCCCCTTCTGAGATCTGAAACCCTTTTCCCTCCTTTCATCCATGAGAACCTATGGATTGCATATCAGTGGGTCTAAGCAGCAGTAAATGTGAACATATTTGTAAAGGGGAAAAAAAAAGTATATCTGGGGGAATACTGGACACACTGATCTTGCAAATGCGTCTAAGTACAGATTGTCAAAGATTTGAAATCGGTTTACTTATGTTAGATGTGCAATTTCAAGCATGTGGTTAGGAATATGGTATCTTGAAGTAGGGAGTGGGAAGACAAAGCTACCATCAGAACACAACTCTGACGACCTGAGCTTTCTGCCTAACTCTGCATAATAAAAATCTACTTCTATGGCAACAAAGAGCTCCCTGTGTCACAGTTCTAACATACTCATGGTTTGTCTGGGGTTGTGAAGAATTGAATTGCAAAGCTGAGTAAATATATTGAAGCTATAACGTTCACACAGAATTTAAGATAGTGAAAAAATCAAAAGGAACTTTAAAGTCTGGCCAATGTTAAAAAATGCATTAAAAATAATCTAACCTAAAACCACACAGTGACTATCAAAAACCAAAAGAAATTTAAAATGGTCTTTGACTTTGTGTTTTACACCATCTTTGGGCTTACTTGCCTCCTGGGTAACACACAATGGATTTTGTCTATAGATAAGGTTACCAGAAGCCCCTTCCCCCACAAGTATATAATTTTTCTTTAAGGGAAAGTGTGTAGCAGAACTATACCAATATTACATTTTGCCAACATGCAAGGTTATTTCAAGACTGTTCTCCACAACATTTCTTCTTGATTTAAGTCACTTCAGCAGACGTCTAATTCCTGTGGAAAATTCAGTCATCTTGTAGTCAAAAGAACCTGCACAAACAGTTACGTTTATGTGACTGTAAACCTTCCAGTACATCTTGACACAACATCCAAAGCACAGAGCACAGCAAGTAAAATTCTGCATGCTGTCTGTATTGCCAAATAAAAGAGGGCTGGGGGGTGAGATTGATGTCTGCACCTCTGATTATCCACATTGGGTAAGTTACTCACTAGCTCTGGGTCACTTAAGATTTTTTTCCTCAAATCAAGATTTTGTTTTGTTTTGTTTTGTTCTGTGGGGAAGGAATTTTAACAGGGGCTTAGTCTTCAGGAGTGTGAATACAAACCAGCCAGTGTGCTCAGCACTGGGATCAGGGATTTGCTCCTTGTCTTCTTACTTAGCAATACACACCTTGCATCAGGTTTAAAACACAAAAATGACAGCTGAAACAATAGTCCCAGGGTGGTGTGTTTTGTTTTGGTTTGTTTGTTTATTTTAAATCACAACTTCACTGGGCTCAGGCTTTCACTTCTATAAATTGTTACTTAAGAATTAATTAAAAAAAAAAAAAGAAAAAAACAACAAGCAATGTATTTTGGAACTAGCAATAAGCCAGTAATTTAGCTCAGTTAAAAGGAGAGAAGGTGAAAAAATCAACTTAAGCAATAAAAGAAGTGTGGATTTTATCCCTCCATTGCAAATCAAATTAAACCTTAAACCTCCAACAAAGATCTTTCCTTTATCAGTTTCAGTTTCTCACTATGAGTTCAGTTTAAGTGTAACATTCCAACACATGATGTACTTACGTATTAGTAATTAAATGAATATACTACGTATGCATCCATCACGCTCACTTTGTATACAAAATGTCATACCAGCTGGCCTTTCTGCCCTCTGTTCTTCTGTTCTTTGAATATCACAAACCAACATTTTTCTTTTATGTGGCACTATACGTCCTTGGTCATTACAGGTGTGTTAAGCATCTCTTGTTTAGCTGTTTACTGTGGTCTTCTGTGACACTCCGGAGAAGTATATCTGCATACATGAATTACAATGCAGGCAGCTGTGTAAGTGCACAGCTCTAAAGCACGAGTGGAAGGTGACACAGCAATGCAGGGATGGAAGAGGTTCCCCGGGAAACATCAGAGCACATCTCCTACTCCTGCAGGCCACTTTGGTACCCATCCCCCTTGCTCCCCTTGCAGCTCTTTAATTTCTGTACCTATTTCTGTTTTCAGTCCACTGTCAAACACAGTTCCATCTAAGAGATTTAATATTCAATTATTGTAATGTCCTTCTAGTTTTAAGTCTTATTATTAAAAGTCTAGAATAGTTAATAGCACAAACCACATTCTAGTAGGAATATTATTTTTGTCTAAAATAACTAAGCTTTCACTGTTTGAAAAAAAACATTTTCTTGCAATCCTTGTTGACCTTGATACGCCATGGTGTAGAAATTGGGAGAGGCATGCAAAATTGTATTTACCATCACCTAATAAGGCAATATTTTTAAACCAATGCTCACAGCTAAGTAAAGATAATAGTGACAACATAGGTCTAAGCTAAGGAAGTTGTAATTACTATTTGTAGATAGGCATTTACTCATAAGCAGAAGGTCTGTACAGATGGTGGTATATAGTATTTAGCTATGGTTAATATTATTTTAACCATAGTTAAATAAAACCCATTTAATATTAATCCCCATGTTAGGGAATTCAACCAGTGCTGTCTGATAATACATATTCCAGCTTTGCTATACATTTTTCAGAGATGGTTCAACACACAGTATTGATCTGGTTCATGGTTTCATCCAGCCATCTAGCTTGTAAAAACTTGAATCTGAGAATTTCTTGGTTTTGCTTAGTTGCACACAATTTACATCATTTCAGGCTGTTCTCCTCACAACATTTCAGTTGAATGAAAAAAAAGAGAGTATCATTTTCTATTTTAATTTAAACATTATAGGTCTTTCTGTGTCATTTTTTTGTCTCATCCTTATTACAGCAGTTGATTTCAAAAGCCAACATTTGCCTATCTGTAATAATCTGAGATTTGCAAATGCACTTTTCTTGCAATCAAGTGTCATTGCTCCTTTTCTGGATCCTTTGTTTTCATGCACATCATTCTTTTCCCCTTCTTTGTTTTGTTGGCTCATATCTCTTTATAAATTGTAAATTAAAGAATTTCTTCTTGTTTGTCTTCATCCAGAGACCACAAAAAGTAAACATGCAGAGCCAAAGTTTAAAAATTAAAAACCCAATGTCAGTGATCTAAAATATACCTAATTTTAAATACTGAAGTACAACAAAAAGTCCACTATTTCATAATTCCTTTCTGTTTTATAAAAAGTCAGAGTCAATATACGGTACAGAACTCTGCATTATAGAACACACATACCTATTAAAAAGACACTCTTCACACTTATAAGTACACCATTCATCAGCTGACTTCAGTGTTTCCTCAACTGATTTTTTAAAGGACTATGAAATACAAAATGATGGAGGCAGAATAATATGAAGCAGGATGAAATGCTTACGTCAACTGATGACATTAAACTTGAAACACCTGACTGTACAAAATATCATACTTGTCACATAAATGTTCCTTGCATATACATAACACAAGTATAAATTTAAAATGAAAACCATAGAAATATCTTTGGAATTACCTTTACAAGACTTTATGAGCCTATGCTTTACATTTGCACCTATGTACTTTGTGCAAAATAAAAAAAAAAAAATTGAAGAAAAAAATTAATAGAGAAATCATAACTGAGACCTTGTCTTAAAAAAAAAGATGAAAAAATTACAACTTGTAGAGGGACAAGGCATTGATATTATGTAAACTGAAGGGTTCCCTTTAGGTTATCATGTTTCTAAGGTTTTGTGAGATATATTGGTTGAAGTATTTATCAAGAACCGCTTCGGAAACCTGAAACTTCCTTATAGTTTATGTATACATGCTGCAAACCACCATCCTTCATTCCATTCTTCATCCCTGCATCTCATCCAGAATATATTTAGAGTTTAGGCTAAACAAAAAAGGCTGACAGGTTTTTTCAATCGCAGACAAAGTAGTATTTAGTACTTCATGAGTTCACAGACAAAAAGGGTACCTGTAGTGTTACAAACCTTATTATAAGTTGTCAGTCTTACTAGAAAAGCATGGGCATGTTTATGATCACATCTGGCCATGTTAATTTAAAGGAGTCACATAAGAATAGGAAAGGTTATTTGGTGACATACAGGATCAGTTTCCTTAATTGTTACTACCTCTTTGACTTCATGCTTCTTGATCTTTTTCAGCTATCCCAAGAGGAAATCAATGTGATGTCAAAGAAACATTCAGGCATTGGTATATCATTATTCTGTAGCTCAACTACACAAGGATTCAGTTACCATATTTACATGGTTGGGATTTTGAAAGGGAACTTTTGTTGCTGAAAATAACTTCTGTAGAAATTTGTCTAAATTTAATATTTTTGAGCTTAAATATATCCTGGGAATACTATATTAAAATATCAATTCCTTATAAGAAAGGCCAATAGTATCAAGCTACTTAACATAAATGTTCACAGATAAATATCTGTCCAACATGATTTCAGCAAAAATTATCATCTCAAAGGATGCAGATATATTATCTGGCTCCCCAGTGGATAAATTACAAGGTCAGTCTTAGTGATAAAATTTATCTGCTATGGAAAAATAACATAACACTAGTTTTGTTGCAGTGTAAACTACTATTCTTATGCAATTGAGGTTTTCTTTCAATTTTTCACACTTCAGATAAAATTAAGACTTGATAAAGAAAACGGTCATCACTACCAGTGATAACAGACAAGAAAAAAATTCATGAAAAACAACAGAAAGTATTGGGAGGGAGGAAGATTATAGATAATAGTGATATAATACAGCAGTAGATCTTGAATACTGCTTATGGTTGCATATCCTACACGAAATAAATAAGGATTGGTCTCTTTATTAGGGTAGGTATATAATGGAACATAATGCAAATCTCTCATATACTGCCTAGTAGCTCACACAGAAAGTTACGAGCTCACACAGCTCCAGGAAGTCATGCAGCACCATTCGCAAAAGCATCATCAATCTGCGTTCCATAAGCAGCAGCAAAACAGGGATGCTGGTGAGCCAGTGAGTCAGTCCTGGCGGTTCACCCACTCCAGCCAAGAACCTGAGGTGGCCACTTTACCTCCCTGCTTGTCCTGTTGTAGTTCACCTCTACATCACAGTGGAGCTCACTGGGACCCCTCGGCACCTTCATGCCTCTAGCTGTTACTCTCATAGAAAGGTAGAG
This sequence comes from Eurypyga helias, assembly GCF_000690775.1. NCBI lineage: Eukaryota > Metazoa > Chordata > Aves > Eurypygiformes > Eurypygidae > Eurypyga > Eurypyga helias. Next base: position 221,415 of record NW_010240490.1, on the reverse strand, counting down.
ACAATTTCACGATCAGGGAAAATGCTGGGGGAACCTGAAGTTGGATGACTGGAGAAGACCGGTTCCCTGGCAATCATTGTTCCTGATGAGATTCTCCAATACGTGACATAGCAAATACTTCAAGGAAAGTGTCCTCCACTAGGCAGGGAACTCCTGATCCTCTTTTTCTGCAAGTGACTAATGGACAATGATCCGACTATCATCCCTCTTCACTGGGGTATGTCCTCTGCTCAGATACTTTCTTTCAGAAATGCATTTTTTTAAGCTACATTTTTGACCACGCTGATATATATGAACACACTGGTTTTCAAAACACATATTTCTTAAGGATTTTTATCCCTCTGTCAAACTGGACTGAACTTCCAAATTTACAGGGCTTTGACTGGGATAGAGAGGAGGGACTGCATTCTGTCAAATAAGACTCTTCCCTTTGAAAACAGGTGTAAGTATTAAGATAAAGGACAGGGAGGATGACACAGATTTTGAGAGAGGTGAACATCTAGAAGGGGAATGGTTTCTTGGTGGAAAGCTAATGCCAGCCATAACTGAGTAGAGGAAACAGACAAAGACTTGCCTTTGCACAACAGAGAGAAACTGTTGCAATCATTCATATGTAACTCTCTGTTTATATACACATCAGCTGTCATTAGGCACTTAGCTCAGGCACCTCTAAGAAGACTAGATTTAGTAATATGTCACTAAGGCAGGCTGCTCCTTTGGGAAAATTTTGCAACAGGTGCATCTGTTTCCTTGATTGTCAGTACTGAATTTCCTGCAAAATAGTGTGAGTGTGACCTGGAACAGAAGGCAAATCGTTCATAGATTGGAAGGAAAGACAAAACCTTGGTGATTCAGATATCTACACTAATGGACCTTATGTGCATAGTTCTGATTCATACCAACACATTGCTTTATATTCAGCCTAGGCTCTATCTAACAAAGAAAAAATTTCTCCACAGTGGGGGGAGCACAGAAAGAATTAAATGCTCACAAAATCAAGATATGAACTTGCCTGTAAGAATTAGGGAACTTACAAACCGCCTCTACATATCACACCACCTCTTCCTCCTCAAGGTTAAGGTTTACTCCAAAATATAGTTTTCATTCACGGAAGACTAACTTCACTCAGTCTTGAAAAAATTAAGGATGGAGAAATATGGAGAACTGAAAGAATTATCTTCTTCAAACTGTTGCCTACATTCTCTGCCTACAATGGTAAATGTTAAGGAAAGGACAGTTCCTATTTTGCTTCTAGCCTTAGATGTGATACATTGTCCAGTGGAAAAAATATGCAAGCCTCACCAGTTGGGCTCATGAACTTGATTCTGGATGTAAGTGGCAAAATTTTAGAGTATATTCCATTAGAAAACATAGCTTTTGCAGAGAATATATAACAACACTACGACCATATACATTATTATAACCATTTAAATTACTATAGAGAACTTCTGTACCACTTCTATGTTAAAAAAAAGCACTCAGGAAGGATTCTGTTGTGTAATTCTTAAGAAGTATTAACTGTTACAGTTACCCAAGTTCTTATTTAGCATCAATGATAGAACTATTTGTTCTTTTATGCCAAAGGGTAATGTAATAAAAGTAATACAAACTATCTTAGAATATGTTTTTTTGACAGCACCACTGACCAGGGTCAGACTGAGGGTAGAACTCAAAATACCTTATTCTTCCTCTGAGCATAACAAATTCTACAAAAAAAGCCTAATCATACATGAATAATTTATTATAAAAGAACTTAATGAACTGAATACTGTAGTCTATGTTGTCATTACTCTTCATAACTATCAAATAAACAATACTATGTTCTCAAATGATTGTTTTCAGAGTAAATTCTACCTATTCCTAAATGAGATTTTTTTTTTTTTTGAAACTGGAACATTAAAAACTTTTCTTACGAAAAGTTGGCTTTTTTTTTTTTCCCAGAAGTTTGTTGAATCATCAGTGGTTCATTTCCCTAGCACAGTAGCAGTGTTTAAAACAAGGCTATGGTAAGAAAACTGAAACAATATAGCTCTAGAATGGATATTTTTTGAATTTTTGTGAAAGATTAATGATAGTTATAAAACGCAAAGCTTACTGATATGTTATATGACAGACAGCAGCATATAAAAAAGCAGTTTTGGGACTATTAACATGTATAATTATATTCATTCATTCCTTTTAAAATTGCTTAAAGCTCAGCTGGATTTAATATTTCTTTCAATCAACAACATACAGGATGTGCTGAAGAATAAATTATGATTAAAATACAGACAATATGAAGAAAAGAGATGTAGACCATTAATTTAATTCATGACATTTTCAACACCACTTTTATGAAAGTTGTGGATTTTATTCAAATGGACTTTATAGAGCTTTTGAAGTAAGCAGTCTTTGAAGTTCCTTCTTTATTTGTTGTTACACTTATCACGAAATGTCAAAGAAAAATGGTTTATTACTATCAGAGGTGCTTTATTACTCATTTTAGGGGGATTATCAAAATGAGAATCTCTAACCAAGGACAGATTTATCAGGTCATAAATTTTGCACATTATTTTGATAGTAAAAATTGGCATTGTAATTATCTATTTTCCCCAGATACTTCCTCTGGAGGAACAAAAGCTGACAAAAACTTCACCTTCTTATGAAAGTTCAACTCAGCCTACACTCATTTTTCCTGCATGATGAGGCATGTAAATTGTTAAAGGAAAAAAAAAAAAGCTTCACATGTTCATTACCTATGAACTAGTTTTTGCTATTACAGGATCTTGAATAAATTTACAGAAACATTTTGAATTTAAAATATGGGCTTTTCATGCTTACTATCACTATTAAGAAGGTTTTGAATTGTGTTCATAGTATGATAGATCAAAGAGTCAATGAGGGTTAACCATAAGCAATAAAATACAAAATCTAGGCAATTATCTGTTTAGGTAAAACTGATCCATTTCTAGAATGGTTTAGTACGGGAAATATTGGAAAGAAAGAAGAGACCTCTACACTTGAAAGGATATTTTATATCTCACTTTTGCTTCAGACTTAAATGACAGAGATGTAGGATTCTATCCTTTTCTGTCCAAGGTTGGTATATCATTATTAGGACAGAAAAATGTACATTAATTTGCAAGGAATTCTCATTTGGTCTTAAACATAAAATTCTGAATCACATTTCACTAGCTCCCTTATAGCAAAGATACAAAAATGATGTATACATCACTAAATTTTGGGTTTGGCTTTGAATCCATACGTATGGTTTATATGCTTGCCCAAGCACAGAAGGCAGTACATGTGTACTCTAGATGTACTTATATAAAATGATATAGGTAATACTGCCAGTCCAATACAGCATATACTCTCAGAGCTCTAAAGGGAGGAGAAAGGCAGGGAAGGAGGAGCAGCACTTAATAATCTACAAATATGTAACTGTTAAGTGTAGGAATACCTTTTATCTGTTGGTGTCCCAGACTTGTAATGGATTATGTTTCACATCATGACAGAAAATTATGCTTAAGTTGTGCAAAATCTTTCAAGAACCCTTACAGGAAAAAAAAGAAAAAAAAAGAAAAAAGAAAAGAAAAAAATAAAAAGGCTGCTTTCCAGGTGCAACACTTCTTTCCAGTCTCTTTTGAAAACCAAGTGTTCTGGGGATGGCCCCAGAGAACTCTGCAGTCTTTTGCCATTCTTGAGTAGGAAACTGAGTAGAAAAATTTCAGAAGTGAGAAGTGAGTGCAGAGCTTAAAATTTTTTTGAAGAAGTAAATTTCTTAGATGTGGAAACTCAAAACATTTGGAAATCCAGGCCTTTTAAAGCCAGGCAAAACTTTGAGTCTCAATCCTTAGAAAAAATCTGTGATGAACAAGAAAAAATTATTGTGGTCTCCCCAGTCTTTGGCAAGTTAAGATTTCTGAATAATAGTTGAAGGTGGTAAAGGTAAGCTCCCAGTTTAAACATGGAATATTTACAGCAGTTACAGAGCATATTTCATAAAAGTTTCTTCAGTGCCTCACCCTGATGTCAGAATGAAAATGTGATCATGGTGAGTAGAGAAATGCTTAATTTCAGAATACCTCTCTGTGACACTGGCTGTATAAAACACTGGGCTTGGAGATGTCTGAACTGGTGACCGCCAGCAACAGCTACCGTCTGAGGACAGACCCCCTTCAACATCCCTTTTCCAAAAGCTGAGCAACAGTCCATACGTTCTCAGAAAGTAGCGATTGGTGAGTTTCTTATATCTTTTTTTAATTTTAAATAAGAAAAAAAAAAAAAAAGAACACATCTGGTCAGTCTTGATTATCATGAGAAGACTACACGACATCTAAATCTTCGTTTTGGATCCTACGGGCTCCGGGGGTGAATAACAGCATATGAAGTGCAATGGGAATACATGGTCCCCTTTTCAGTCATTGAAAATCTGTGGGAGTTTAGTGCTTACATCAGTGACATACTTTATAAATATTTATCACTGATTTCAGTTATTAAAATAAATAATACAGGGCACAAACCATATTCAGAAAGCAGATATTTCATTCCCCTATGCCAAATGGATGTCAGTCATTATGAACAATAGATCAACGGCCTCTTTTGGCTCTAAATAAAAGAAACATTCTGGAGTTGTTTCTAATTAGTATATCAGAAGTTAAATGCACTGCTGACAGTCAGTATTGCAGATTTATAAGGCCTTCCATACTGAGAGTCATGATGAGGGTGTAGAAAAGTGTGGGTTACAGTAAAGGCAGTAATAATGTTTTTAAATGGCATGAAATAAAACCCTTTTGTAGGAAAATAGTCTATCTAGGTTTACTGTGGGCTTGCAAAACTCCCAGCAAAATCAACAGAAATATTTGTGCTGCAGGGTTCCTACACACACACACAAAACCTCAGGATGCCTTAATTAGATGTATAAAAAACAAGCACACGGATGTCATGAGTGACTGTATATATATTTTGTGTTGTAAAACTCAGATCTTGACTTTGAAGGTTTTGATCTGTAAGTTTCAGATGGCTCATTATAAAGTCTTAGCAAAATCTAAATAGAAATTCTCCAAATGAGACAGAGCATGCAATTTAGGTTCAAATCTATACCTCCAATTATATTTAGCACTGATCTTCAGACAAGCAATTCTCTATCTTCCCATCACTGTCTGAAATTTCACTGGGAATGGAGAATAAGAAGGAAAGCAAACATCCCAAATGTAAAGTCACAAAGCACTCAAGAGACTTCCAGTTGAAACTTTAGCAAACATATTGTTTGCAAACATTTACTCATAGCAGTATGCAAAAATATTAGTTTTTTATATATGAATTTGGAAACTAAAAATGGACTTGAAATGTGAGTAAATGGAATTTTAGATCATGTTTGTTATCCACTAAATAATTCATTGTTCCTTTTTATACATGCAGCCTTTAATTAACTTACTGACTCAAAGGCATGATACTACTAATCCATTCATTTCCCCAAGCCCACAGAAAAGTATAAAACATGTGTGGGCACAAGCAAAAGACTGGGAGATTATTAAAAAGGAATTTTTAATCAGAAAACCTCAGACAGCTGGATCCTCTTCTCCCAGCTATGAAGACCAGATTGAGGAGTGATTGATAACACCTGTTAACTACTGGCTTTTTCCTGAAGCTGTTGAGTCATAAGCCTGTACAACTATTTTTTCTGAAATGCTAGTCACAACAGCAAAAAACAGATAATAATAATTGTGAGTAGCAAGTTTCTTTTTAATTGGCTGTATCACACTTCTGATTTCTGCTAGACTGGAAAATATATTTAGTAAAATAGCCTTTAATATGAGAGGTAGAATTTGGATGATTTGTTCTAAAATACATATATATGTGTGTGTGTATACACATATACATCTGAAGAGAATGTATGCTTGTTACAAAACTATTGTGTCTACTGTATCTGCAAAATTATCAAACCTCTTTTCTTAGACCAACTGCGTCTACTTGCTTATGTGCTGTTTTGCTTTTCAGACGTCTTTGTGCCTTTCTCCTCAGGGAAGAACAGCTTTTTTTCACCAATGAAATACAGGACAAAAGGAAAGTTAACCATTTGAAACCTCATTGGCTTCCGATACCATCCAAATACATGATAACAACACATTAAAATTATATACGAAGTGAGGTATTGGGAATAAAAAAAACCCCAAACTATTACAGCGCCATTCCAGTAGCTAATCATATAATTTTTCTTGAAGATCTCTCTTCATCATTTGGTACAGACCTGAATTTCACTCATGCCTCTACTGCCTTTTTTCACCAAAGCAAGGCTTTAAATAAAAATTTATCAATAGCTGTTTTCTATGGACATACACTGTAGGAGTTAGAGACAGATGTAATTCCTCCATTTTTCTCCCTTGATCCTAGTCTACATAATTAAGTATCAGACTAGATAATCCCTTAGGTCTGCTCATTATTCCAGTCTATTTAATACCAGCATATCACTTGGGGATAAGTTACTGTGCTCTTACAGGCCTTAAATTGTACAGGTTAGAAGATTTACAAGGTAACTGAAGTTGTGACCTCCTTCTTGGAGGAAGGGAAAGGGCATGAAAGGGAGCATAATTCAGAGAAATGTGGTTTAAATGCAGCACCAGAGATATAAACCCTGAAGTTATTTAAGCCTTTGTCTTTTACCAGATTCCTTATAGTCCCTGCTGGGTGAAATCTCCAGTTGGCCTAAAAGACTTAATCACCTCTGGCTGGATGAGTATTAGCAGTTCATTTGCATAAGTACTTGTCATTATCATTAAGTGTGTTTGCTTTCAGATATATTTAAGTCCACATTAACTCCTTCTTGTCTGACATAGGATCTTTCAAATTGGCAGTGGCTGCATTCTATTTCCTCTGAACCAGTCTCCTACTTAAGACATATCTAGGACAGCTGTATTCTTTAAGTACTCATCAAAAAGAAATGTTTCCATCTACTGCATGAAAAATTTAAGACACATGATTTCTGTACAAAGTCAAGATGTGCTCACACAGAAATGAAAATAGACTCCAAAGCATAAAACAGTAATAGTAAATGGAGTAGAGTAACCTGATTACCAGAACACCTCTACGTCTCAGAATGTAGTTGTAATCATAGCTCTACATAGTGCTGCTGGCTGCTCTTCAGTTAATTAAGATTTAGGTAGCTACAACAAGCAAAATTTTAATTGCCTGGAACTCAGTGTAAAGCCAAAACCTAAGGCTAGGCATCCAGACACTGTATAAGAGGCAGAGATTTACCGGGAAAAATCAGCAGGCTCAGATATCCTGTAAATTTGATTCATTGCATGCATTTATCCCCTATCACACAGCATGGCTGAGCTGCTGAGTGCACTCACTTCTCTCCTTCATTGTGGTTGGCTTCATGGACACCACAGGGAGGTGACACCTCAGGAAGCAGAATCCAAGGACTACCAGCTGAACGACAGCACTCCTGTCTAGGGCTGGCAATCCCACCCATCTCTGAGGTTTGAGCAACTCTGTCCTCTGTGGTAATCTTGAGCATGGACCTTATCAAGCGTCTCCCTCCTTTTGTCCCAGAACACGCATGTCTTAAACTTTCTAAAACAAAGGTAACTGTCCTTCTGATGCTAGGGCACTGAAGTCTAGGGAATGGAAGATGCTCCACAAGAAGGGAGAGACATTATTTACCTGCTGGTTATGGAAAATAACCAGGAGAGACCTGCCTCTAAGTCTTACTTCCTTGACTTCTATACATTTTAAATTGTTGAAAACAGAAGTAATCTTGAGACCTAGAACTGAAATCCAGAAACTCTCATGAACATGAAATATATGATAAGCTAAAGAATCACTTCCCTTTCAAGGGAATTCTCCTTCCCATTCTCCTTCAAGGAATGTGATTCCTGAGAGCCCTTTATTCTACCTTATTCTGGAGACCATTCATCTTGAAAAACTCACTACTCTTGATAAAGCATATTTTCAGAAGCTGGAGGCAAGGGTTTTTACGAGAAGAAAAATTAAACATAGGTGTTTAATTTTACCACTTCCTAGTAAAGCAACCTAACAATTAAGCTACTGATACAGACCTTAACGACTATTAACAGTGGTTTTATTTTAGGAACATATAAACATAATTTTAAAACAGAATACCTAAAAATTATTTAAAATAAATATCTTATGTTTTCTAAGAAACCATTTTCTTCTGATATGCTCCAGCAATGTTCAGAATTTACATATGTGACAGGTATGTAGGTATTAATCTGTGTAGTTTCTGACTTAGTTTAGCAGAAACAGAGACTGGGTCAGTTCAAAGCATCACATATAGTATTTAACTTATTAACTGAAAAGCACTTAAAAGAGATTTTCTTACTAAGATTAGACATGTCTAAACATTTGTCTCAATATCTGAGCATGTTTTTCTGGACTGTAATTTTTACTTCAGATATCATGTCCCCCATTCATGTTTCCAGAATAGCTGTTTACATTTCCATGCTGTCCTCTGACAATGAACAGAGTAGTGGAGAGTTTGTTCCTGTAATGTACACAAAATAATATTTCAGACTGTTTCCTCATACCTCTTTAAGTCAATGGTGAAATGTTTCCTTACTGATTCCTGAAAACCTAGGTTACAAAGTTATGATGTTTGTTAACTTACAGAGTTTTTCATCCTGCTGCAGTGACAAACCATGTGGTAATGACAGCCTCGGGCTTCACGTAGAAGTTAGGCAACAAACATCTTGAAAATCTTTATTGCATTTTCATAGCATGAGACTTTAGGCAAAAAGACTAATATAATCTGTCATTATATCAAACTAACATATTATATATTCAGGTCAGATTAATAATTAATATCTTACATATGGTATAAAATACACATTTTTGCATCTATTATTTTTCTTGAGAATAACATGAACTGTATTTTGCATGCAGCTTTATATTCTTGGTAAACTACATATCAACATGCGTTTATGCACTGGGAATGGAAGTTTTTAATAAAAAATAGTCACATTCAGGATTCTTAACTCATTGTTTTCTACAGACTTACTCTTAGAACTTTTTTATAATAGGAGGAATCACACCCCCTAATAATGTTGTGTGGGTTTTTTTAAAATATCCCTTCCTCCCTGCTGCAACATTCATCACAGAAACTAAGGTTGGAGGGCAAAGGAGAACACACTTGTTTAGAAATCTTACATGGGTAAAATAAACAAGGCAAATATCATTTGGTAGAAAGCTATGAAGTAAAATTATAATCGCTGGAGGAGTTCTATCAGTGTCTGAGCTGGGTGTAACATTGATTCGCAAGTATTCACATATTTATTTCCAAAATGGAAGAGTAAAGTCTTCACCTCTTGCAATATTTTCCTACAAGCAGGAAGTCTGAATGTATCTTCCTGCTTACGTCAATGTGCACTAGGTCATGCATGCTTTCAACAATTTATATTAAATCCAAGTTATCTCTGCATGTACTTGTGATAAGCTTGTAAACCTGTAAACAACATTCATCAGCATATTCACAGCTGAAATAATTTTGCACCTTTTCCACTAACCCTCTGTTTCAAGGGTCTTGTAGAAATAATTTCCTGATAACACAGAAATGTCAGTTATATTTCCCAAATTTTAATGTCAGGCATAGTCACCTCACTTTCTGAAAATATTGCAAAATACATTTTTAAAGCAAAACAGGACTTACCATTTATAAATCTGAAATGAATGTAGTGAAAAATAACAATGAGCCAGATAAACTGCCAGCACTAACCACCTGGTTTGGTAACTGAGGTGGCACGAATATTCCCACTTCCACCATTGTTTACAACACAGGCAGACCTCCTGGACTGAAGCCTGAGCAATAGTAATGGAAAAGCCTTTTGAAGCATTTCCTGCTGGGACTGAGAATAACTTTTCAGGCAAACATTTATTTCTTCAGCCCTATCTGAGGATGGAAAAGGTATGATAGCATTTCATGTCTGCCATTCTTATTATAAACTAAATTATTCAAATGCATCAAATATAACTAAGAATGTGGGATTTATAAAAGATTTCTTATTAAAATAGGTAATTTTTATTTTGAAATATAAAAGAAAAAAATCACATTTTTCTACTGTAAATAAGAAGAGCATGGTTGTTGAATGTAATTGTATCTGAAGGACAGCAGTGTATTTGATGCCATATCATGGCTTCAGAATAAAAGGCAGGTAATTTTAAAATATTTTTCTAAATCTAATTTGATTTATTTTACAGGAAAGAGACTGGCCACATCACTAGTACAGAAACTCCCATTTGGGAGTTGTTTGCTGGAGACAACTATTGTTCTATTTCCTGCAGATGAGATGGATAAAAGACAGTGCTAACATTAAAAAATATACATTGTCACACATATATAGTTGCCTTGGACACAATGTCACCTCAGCCTACAGCTCACTATACACAGGTAAACATTCTAAAACACAAAACAGAAGACAGTGGAAAGTTACAGTACATTTTTTTTGTCTGAACCCTATAGTCATTAGGCTAAGTGTCCTGGAAAGGAAAATTATAAGCTATGAAGCCTATTAATTACCAATAGGTTTCTTCCCAGAATGCTTATGCATTTCAATCTCAACACACGTTAAGCACTTCAGGATAATAATTAAAAAAGCTATTTTCTAGACAACAATATTAAAATAAAAATTAAAAAAAAAAAAGCACCATTAAGTAAATGGGTTTTTACCTAATGGGAGTTAACTCCAGTCATTAGATAAACTATATTAATGCACATTACTCCTTATGTCAATAATTTAATATTCCCCAAAATAATTTACACAAACACAGATAAGGATTTAAAAAAATAGAAAGATGAATTAATCTAATGCTCCCTAAGTCAATAAATGAGTCCTGTGAAGGTAGTTCCAGTTGTTACTTACAAACACAAGAGACATGGGCTAGGGTAGTCACGCATGGATTTCCAGAGGGAAAAGGGAGCTTTACGTCTCCATAATTGGCATCACCAAGTGCCACAAATCATAGTGACAACTGCCAAGTTTATTAATTATAAGCTGGAATTAAGTCCCCCAAATTTGGACCTTGCTGCCATTAAATATCAAATTTAGACTCCTAAGTACTGATGATATGTGCTGTTAGATATCAAGTTTAGATTCATAAATGATAATGACATACGTAGAATAATTAATACTAGTGAAAGACCAGGTATGTAGACCTTACCATGCTGTCTACATAAATTCTCAGAAAAAAATTTAAATTAATACTGTGTTCTCCATTTTCTGACTCACAGCGTGATATGACAATAGCTTTTATTTTTCTTAAAAAAAATGCATGGCAAATGTGGATGGAGTGATCCTGCAGCTGTAAATTTAGATACTTACTGTGTTCCTAATTTAAAGTGATAGCGGTATTATGATATCTTTTTAAAACTAGGATATACTTATTAAGAGAACAATTAAGAGAGATACCACAATTGCAGCTAGTACAGAAATGGATAATCTCTAAATGGAAGAGATAAATGTCACACTTCCTGTAAATCTCTCTTTCTTCTCTTTAATATCATTCAGATTGCTTGAGCTTATACTGAAACTTTGGAAGTTTTTATTAAGACCCCCATGAGAAAAAGGTATGCACTGATCAATAATCTCAGTTTGCAAAGTCTCACCCTCTCATTCTTATTAATGCCAAAATAATTTAAGTGACCATGCCAGGAAAATGCTTCTGCAAACTTGAACTGTTTCTCTCCACTTGAAAACTTTTGCAAAGGTGTGCAATTCCCTCACTTACTTTAACAGCCTCTATAAATCATACTAACACTATAAATCTCACTTTGCCAGACTCCTGAGTTTTAACAATTAGGTTTAATTGTTTTTCAACAATGTCCCCTTCAGTATTTATTAGGTACAAACAAATTTTCTTATGCTGCAGAAACTTTTCCATTTCAATGGCACTGGCGTTTTTTAATTACTCTTTTAGGGTCATCTAATAGTTAGTGCAAACAGAATGCCACTTTTCCTCCATTTATTTGATGTGTCTGCATTATTTATTAGTATACAATGGGGAATTAGTGTATTGTGGCCCAAGCATGATCTAAATGTCTATTTATTCTTACTCTTTTTTTAAAACAACTTTCATTTCTTTGTCTTCCAGTCTTAAAGAAGTCCCATATAATGCATGTCTTGGTAAGCTCTCAAGTTCTCCCTCCAGTAATTAAAGTTTTGTTTTTTAAAGCAGCAGAACATGCTGTGCAGAGTCGACACAGAGTGCAACAGACAGCTTTTAGCACAAAAGCAAATGGCACCATATTGATCATAAAAGGTGGTTCTCTCACTCCTTTTTACTGGGGAAAAAAACAAGGCAACATTATGTTCTCTTCTAACCTACTTTTGACTTTTCCTGTGGAACTTGTAAATGAAAGAAGACTTAATTTCTCCGATGCAAAACTGATACTGTGATGTTTGAATCAGAGGGACTGGAAGAATACATACAGGTGTGTATTAAAATTCAGAGAAACGTCCTTGTCTGGGAGTCTACATCTTCCACTTTCTTAGTGCTACATCTTGCATTCAGATCTGAATGTCAGATTTTCCACAGCACAATGACACTTCAAAGCAGCACTTGTCTCCGTTCAAGTAATGTGATGGCAGAATTAAAGGGATGATCCACAATCTGGTGTAAACTAGAGCTCATTAAAAATAAGAACTTTCTCCATAAATTTAAGGTGAAAAGATATCTTTTATCAGGCTTTAAAATTTGCATTAGTTTCACAGGAAGACAGCATCTGAGCTGTTAAGTAAAATGGTAGCTGTTTGGACACGCATGATAATGTTCTCTGACCCTGCTCCTACTAACACATGTGGGACCATGTGTACGACCGTGCCTCAATCTCATGGCAACATTGAGAAAATCACCCCACAGAAACTGATAATAGCCACAAGAGGTGATGATACAGAACTGACAGGTTTTTTGCAAGGTGATTGCCTCTAAAAGTAACTGGTCAAAAAAATAACAAGGGGAAAAGCAAAACTTCCTCTAGTTCTGAGCAAAGTACAGTGCGTCTGTTTTAAGATGAGTTTATTGAAGAAATACTCTAGCTACTCTTATCATCAAAGAAGGAAGAGTGCAAAAAATTCATGATAGTATTGAAGAACATAAGAATAAGGTATCATATTAAAAGTAAATTGAAAAAAGCCGTTTAGGTGACTCCCTAGCAAAGGGCATGAAGCCTATCTGAAAACATCACATTATAGGTTCAGGGTATACCACGTATAGACCACAACAATCAGCCTTCAAAAACCCATCACAAAAAATCAAAACCCAAAAGTCAAACAAAGAAAAACCTAAAATAACTAAACACAGATATATAAAAATACATCCTTCTGAATTAGGAGTATGGAAATCAAAATCAAGGAAAACAGACAACACATAGTAAGTGGCAAGTTAGATTTCAAAGTGTGGGCATACCAAAAAGAGTTTGAGAAATAATTTGCTAAACTCATAAAAAATGCCTATAAAAGCCTTTTCTAATAAATTAGAAGCAGGAACAAAGCAAGGGCCTGTAAGGTTGAGAGAAGACAAAAATAGTTAAATAACCTCTTTTTGCTCATCACCTATGAAAACCAGGTAAATGTTCCCAATTACAACTTTATTTATACAGAAAAAGTCAAAGGAATAATCTCAAATGGAAGCATCAATAAAAGTGGGTTTAGATAAAATGAAAAAAACTTTTAACTAGTGGTATGGATCCAATGATACTCATTAACTGTTTCTAAGGGAACTTTAGCATACGGTTTTAAAACTACCATGCGGTGCATTTCATCTTGTTTTAAAGCACAGAGTCACACAGAATGGCTGAGGCAGGAAGGCGCTCCTGGAGACCATGTAGTCCAGCCCTCTGCTCACAGCTGGGTCAGTCGGAGCAGGTTGCTCAAGGCCATGTCCAGCTGGGTTTTGAATATCTCCAAGACAGAGACACCACAGCTGCTTGGGGCAACCAGTTCCAGCGTTCAACCACTCTCACTGTGAAAAAGTGTTTCCTTATGTTTACATGGAATTTCTTGCATTTCAGGTTGTGCCCATTGTCTCTTGCCTTGTTAGGAAGATCCTGGCTACATCTTCCTTACTCCCTACATCAGTTATTTATACACATCAATAAAACCACTTTGTGCTTTCTCCAGCTCCAGGCTGAACAGTCCCAGCTCTCCCAGCCTTTCCTCATGTGAAAGATGCTCAGGTCAGTCCCTTAATCATCACTGTGGCCATTCCCTGGACTTGTTCTAGTATGTCCCATCTCTCTTGTACTGGGGAGTCCCAGCACTTCAGATGTGTCTCACCACTGCTGAGCAGAAGAGAATGGTCATATCTTTCAACCTGCTGGCAACACCCTGCCTAATGCAGCCCAGGAGACTGTTTGCCTTCTTTGCTACTAGTCATTGCTGTCTCATGTTCAACTTGGTGTCCATGAGGAGACATTCCCCACCTCCAGGGCCTTCTCTGTAAAGCTGAGATAAGGTAGGACCCCAGCTGGTACTGGTGTCTGGGGTTATTTTTCCCCAGCTGCAGGACTTGACACTTCCACTTGTTGAAATTCAGTAAGACCCTGTCAGCCTATTTCTCCAGCCTGTTGAAGTTCCTCTGAAGCATAGCATAACTCTCTAGTCTATCAACACTCTTCACAGTTGTATCAACTGAGAACTTGCTGAGGGTGCACTCTGCCCCATTATCCAGGTCATTAATGAAGAACTCAAACAGTACTGGCTCCAGATTGACTCCCTTGTGAACACCACCAGGTACCAGAGTCCACAAGGACTTTGTGCCTCTGATCACAATCCTTTAAGCTTCACAATTCAGCCAGTTTTCAATCCACCTTACTGACCACTTATGTAGTTGATATTTCATGTTTGTTTATGAGAATGTTACAGAAGACTACATCAAAAGATTTAATAAAGTCAAGACAACATCCACTTCTCTGCCCTTGTCTACTAAGTAAGTTAACTCAACATAGAAAGCTATCAGATTGGTAAGGCGTGGTTTCCCCTTCATAAATTCACAGTGGTGGTTCCCAGTCACTGAGTCTTAAAGAGAGTCCTATGGTCAGTAAAGCCAAATCTTCGCTGTCAAGATCAGTTGCCCATTAGATATTGACCTGCAGGGTCCATCCAATCCTCCTCAAGTCTTCCACCTCACTGGCAGTATCAAGGAGACAAGACTTAGCTTACTTGTCCTAAACCCTCTCCCTCAAAGCTGTGCAGTCACGGTTGATATGCCTTGGGTCTTCCTTAGCCATATTGCCAGTGTCCACATGGAAGAGCAGCAGGGGAGACATCCAAGAGCTGGACAAGCCTTGACCTTCTCTCTATGATGATCAGGGTCTGAGCTCCCAGCAAGCAGCAAATTTCCAGAGGCAGCAGGTCAGGTTGGCAGCTGAGGGGCCTTTATCCTCTGCCTCAGGGAGTCTTCCAGCATGATTCTTCATCACTTCTCCCAGGGTTGCTGCGTGGCTCAGGTCCAGCTGGCTCAGGCCCTTGGCTGAACACAGATCCTGGAGTCTCCTATGCAACTCAGGTGTTGACCAGAGCCATCCTTACGGGGCCAGAGCCATCCAGCAGTCACTGTCAGGGGATGCCTACTTTGCAATCCTATAAACACAAATCCTTCCTGCTCCCCCACCTGGTGACTGAGGCTCTGCTTCTGTCTGGGGTCTCAGAGAAGACCCAGTCTATATTCTTGTCACCTGCAGCATTGTGCTCTTCTTCCACAGCCCCTCTGCTTAGGCTTCGTATCAGAGTCAAGAAGAATGGGGAAGTGACAGCTGATCTTCAGGAGGACTTCAGCAATGTCTGTGGAAGCATATGGCCTACTTCCATAACAGGGAAATCAATAAAAAGCAGTATAAAAGACTAGACTTACTGATGAAAATATAAATTTAATATATTAGGGAAGCAATAACCACCAATTTTTATGGAAGGAAATAAATCCTTAAATATCTACTAGAAATCTTTGGGCAAAGTGACTGTGGATAGATGAGTGTGATCAGGGCAATAGAGAGCACATGGATTTCCATTTCACTTCTGGCAAAGTCCCTGACTAAAAACTCCTGTAGAAAATAAGCTACAAAACAGATGTGAGGTATAGCCAGGTCATAAATTAATAAAGGTTTAAACACAAGAAATAAAATAGCCAATATTTACTGTAAGGAGAAGTTTACTACTGCAAGAACCCTGCAGAGCTCTTCTGTAAAGGCATCTTAATGTTCAGCATGTCCATAAATAAACTGGAGAGTGGATAGGAAGAGGAACAGGCTGGTACTTATTAACAGTGGGTAAAAACTAAAATGGACTATGAAAAGTCACAAAATGTTCTTATGATACCAGATGCCTAGGTAACAAAATGGTAAATGTAATTGAAATGTGCAGAAAAACCTCCTCAGTTTCTACCTCTTATAAAAGAGGTTTTGAAGATCTTATGGATATTTGTCCATACTTATCAGTTTAATGTTCTGCTGTAGTCTGATGGAAAATATAATATTAGGAAAGGAATAGATAAAAAGTTCATACCAAGAGATAATTCTCTTTGATATATGAATTTTCAATGTTGCATATTGCTCTAGTAGACCAATTCAATAAAAGGACATAAAAGTAATACAAGAAATAGAAAGAAAGGTTAAATAAAATTATAAAGATGTTACAAATTTTAAGTCTTTAACTTTTTGGGAAAGAGATAACATTCTGGGAAAAGAACAAGAGATGTCTGTCCATACTGGCATAATTTCAAAGGAACTTACAAAATTTATAGGGTGAGTTAATACGAAATATTTTCTCTTCCTCAGAATGCAACAACTAGGGGCTTCAAATTAAGTTATCACAAATCTTTTTGAAAAAAAGGAAGGATAGTACTTTATCCATGATAGATAATTAAGCAGTAGAAACTTTTACCAAATGATATACAGTATGTCAGAAACTTAATGTGCTCAAAAGCAGTTAAAGGAATTCACAGGAAGTTTTGTGTGGATAGTATATAAACCAAATATGGATAGCTCCACTTCAAATATGAATCTCTGCTTCAAGAGAGACTCTAACTACCAAAGTCAGAAGGTTATACCACAGGGAATATCTTTTTGGTTTATATACACTTTCCCTAACCAGCTAATGGCCACATGGCCACAGAAGGCTTGTGTAACTGGACCTTCAGCTGGAGCCATTACCGCTGTTCATATACTCTTTAAAATTAGAAATGGACCATTTCCCTAGTATTTGAAATCCTGTAACATCCCAAAGTTCTCATTAAGAAATTTCATTATGAATTAGCTTGAAGACTACAGAGAACAGATAATAATATCAATTCTGTGATAACAAGCATACTTTATATATTTCTAAAGAAGAAAACAAAACCTTCAATCAGCAGCAGCAGCGGGGGACATTAGATGTAAATCGCAGGCCTTTTTCTTTTTTCTGAACAACAATTGGCTATTTAAAAAGCCAAACGATTGATTAATTCTGTTCTATACTTCTATTTGAAAACTAGTCTTCTGGCAGCTTTCCATCCATCACTACATTCTTAATTATCAAGGTGAACATGTTAAATTTTCTTTATCTACTCTTTACCTTTAAAACAGGATTTTCTCACTGGATTTCAGCTAAACACAGCTGGAAGCTCTAGATAAACGCAGACATTTCTTATAGAGACCAAAGTGTCTCTTAGATGTTCCCTCAAATGTGCTAAAAAAACTACAAACTGAGTAACTTCCACAGTATCCACAGTATGGGATTAGAAAGAGCCTGCAGGGAAGCATGTGCCAAATGGTGCCAAGTAGCAAGGATTATAACAGAAAACTGTGACATTATAAAAATACCTCAGAGGGAGGCTCTGGGTGGTGGAATTGCAACTTGCCAGCTCAAAAGAATGTGTCTCATTAAAATGATGGGAGTATGCAGAAGCAGTGATTTGTGCAGAAACATGATCGTCCTTATAGCTGAGTAGCTAATCTTTTTCAAAAACCTTGTTCATTGACCATCAAATTCATAAATGTCAATTAGAGCTGAAAGAAAAAAAAAGATGATAAGAGAGCATGGTGGGGAAGTGAAGGAAGAGAGGGAAAATTGGGGAAGGATCAAGTGTTAAAAGTCTAGCCTTTTTTAAAACTTCAGACATAAGAAGAAAAATTGCATTGCAATATACAGCAAACATGAAGAACAAGCAACCCTTTTAACCCTGTAGTCTATTACAGAAAAAAAATTTGGAGACAACACATTCAAATTAGCTCTTACGTTTCCAGGGATTTTCAAAGAAGGCGAAAGCCCTTAACTGATGGGTACTCTAATAAGCATTGTGGGTGCTCAGCATTTCTGAATTATTTGTTTTGCACATAAAGCCAAACAACACTTCTTAGGGCACTGTTGCCCTAAACTTCCTTACCTATGAATTAAAGCTATGTATGAGTTTGAATCCTTCTTCAGAGAGGTTTGTATCCAGTAAAATGCCATTATTCCTACAACTCAAACCAAATGTGTTGTTGAGATTTTGAAATCTGAAAACTGTGTTCAGGCATCAATTACTGTCTGGAAAAGTAATAGACACAATCGTCACATGTAGAAAGGGAAAATTAATCAGCAGCTATAGTAGCACAGCCTCTCTTTCCACATGGAAGAAAGCAGATTGGGTATTAATAGGAAGAATCTGTCCCTTACCAGACACACACCTACATAGAGGCACTCAGCTCTGAAATAACTGGGTCCTCTCCTCCCTGTCTTTGGACAGGAGAAAGGCTGAAAGAGGGGAATTGTTTCTCTGCCTAGAAAGAGAGGGGCTGAATCTTGTTTCTGTTATGAGTACCATGTAAGATGGAGCGGAGGAAAGAAGAGCCATAAATTGAAGAAAACCAAGAAACCTAGCTCATGCCAATGTATTTTATGATATTCCTGTTACTTCTGTGAGAAGATTTCTGGTTTAGGATGACCAGTGTGCTTTTCACACCAGTAATCACACTTTATTTCCTGAACTACAAAAGGACTGCCACTTTCTCATTCTTGTCTCTTCAAATATAAAAATAATTTGATACAAAATCTTTACAGAATCACAGAATCACACAGTCTCAGAATGATTGGACCTCTGGGGGACATCCCATCCAACCCCCCTGCTCCAGCGAGGTCACCCAGAGACACTTGCTCAGGACCATGTCTAGACAGCTTTTGAATATCTCCAAGGATGGAGACTCCACAGCCTCTCTGGGCAACCTGAGCCAGTGCTGTGTCACCCTGACAGTAAGGTAGTGTTTTCTGACGTTCACAGGGAACCTCCTGTGTTTCAGCTTGTGCTGTTTGACTCAGTGGTCCTGGGCACCACTGAAAAGAGCCTAGGTCTGTCTACATTGCACCCACCCTTCAAGTATTTATATACATTAATAACATCCCCCATTAGCCTTCTCTGCTCCAGGCTGAACAGCCTCAGCTCTCTCAGCCTTTCCTCATATGACAGATGCTCCAGTCTCAATCATTCCTGTGGTCCTCCTTTGAACTTTCTCTTCAGTATGTCCCTGTCTCATACCGGGGAACCCAGCACTGGACCCAGTACTCCAGATATGTCTCACCAGTGCTGAGCAGCAGGGAAAGATCACCTCCCTCCACCTGCTGGCAACACTCCTCACGCAGCCCAGGGTGCCATTGGCCTTCTCTGTGGCAAGGGCATATTGCTGGCTCATGTGCAACCAGGTGTCCACCCAAGGCCTTTTCTGTGAAGCTGCATTCCAGCCAGTCGCTCCCAGAACACACTGGCACACAGGGTTGTTCCTCCCCAGGTGCAGGACTTAACCCTTTGTTGAACTTCATGAGGTTCATGCCAATCACTAACAAGGATGTAAAACAGGACTGTACCCAGTCCTGACCCCTGAGGTACTCCACTAAATACTGGCTTCCAACTAGACTTTGTGTGTCTGATCACCTCCCTCTGGCCCAGCCTTTCAGCCAGGTTTCAGTCCACCTCACACTCTGCTCATTCAGCCCATACATCAACAGCTTGTCTATGAGGATCTTACAGGAGGCAGCGCCAAAGGCCTTCCTGAAGTCCAGGTGGACGATATCCACTGCTCTCCCCTAATCTACCAGGACAGGTATATCATCATAGACATTTATCAAGTTGGTCAAGCATGAAGTCTTAATGTAAAGCAAATACACACATGAAAAAACAAGGGGTTTTGTACATGAAGGGCTTGTGAAAAATCCTTATTTAATACACTTGTCCAGAGTCAATAGACAATACACATGCATTTTCATTAAATCTTCTTCTGTATCCCAAGGAAACACACTGTCATAACACTATTCAAACCAGAGGTGAATAAGTGCCTTTGAATTTTCCCTGGTAGTTGGAATTACCAATGAGTATAATCTAAAGTTTTAAAATATTTCAAGATGAGTTATTCGGACTTAAAACATATTTCTGGATTTTTTATTTTCTCTGTTGAACAGCTCAGAAACAACTGATAATTCTTTGTTGTTATACATACTATTTTTACCTGAGCATCAGAAATCAATTTACTGAATTATTTAAGACTTATTGTTCATTTAGGGTAACAGCATATCAGAATTAATAAGGATAAACTAAATCAAACCTTATGTTTACAAGAAATTTGATGCAATATGATTTGAGTTAGAAATTCTGAGCTACTCTGAGTCCTTAAACCACTAAAAAAACAACTCCATAAAAAATGCCTGATGTAAAAAACCAAGCAGTTAAGTTCAGACAAAAAAGTAAACAGTCTAAAGCCTCCACATAATTGGATATAGTAAACCAGAGTGTGGGTGACAAGTCTGCACCACAAATTAAAATAATGAAGGTTACTGTGGACAGGACTTTTTCAGTCTTGTACCTGAAATAGTCAACAGAACTAAATTCTGTTTGTTAGTCATAGAATACTAATGAAAGTAAAAACTGATACATAGATATGATTGCTTAAAAAAAAAAAAAAAAAGAGGACAGCATGGCTTTCTAACATGTTGTAATCAGTATTAGATTTTTTGAGTTTTAAAATACATGGTCTACTTAATGTCACCTCTTTCTTTGGGTCATGCCACTGTTTTTTCTTCCATTTCTCTTCCAATAAAGCTCTGGCTGAATCTTCAAAAAGCTGGTCTTTTGGCTCAGACAAATTTAGTTTATTAAATATTTTGTGGTTCTATCTTTTCACTTTGGTAAACATGTTTACTGGGATTCTCTGTATCCATGCTGTCATTTCACATATCCATGGTATTGGTATTCTTTTTTTTTTTTAATATTGTCTGTTCCTATCCTGTTTTGCAATTAACATCAGTAACAATATTAGGCAGTTCTGATTATTGTAATCCTTTTTTTCATGGATTCAATCAAACTTAAAACATAAATGAATAAATCCAGAGAGCCAAAAGGTAAACTCTACCTATGCTTAGGATCTTGATAAACAAACAACAATGTAGAAACCCAGCTGAGGTCAAGAGGTAGCTAAGTATAAAGTGAGATAATTAATTTAGGATTCCCAGGATATATCTAGGACCTCACAATGCCTTCTGGCTTTGTTTTTAAATTGTTAAATTCTGGTTTCTTTTTTAAATCTTTAAATTCTGGTTAATATATGTTGCTGCACTAGCAATTAGTGATTTCTCTAAGCTTCTGTTTTGTGGTGGGTTTTTTTGTGTGTGTGCTTTTGTTGTTGTTGGTGGTGTTTTTTTTCCTTTAGTTAATCTTACCAAAAAAGTCAAGCTCAATTAGTAGCTCTGGGAATTCAAGTGTAATATTGAGGTGCATTAATTTTTAAAAATACTATACATGTTGACATACAGGCCATTCAATATACATATCTTTTAAATCTAAAGAACACTCTCTTTTTATAAAAGCTGTTCAGCATTTTTCTGCATATTTGCTTGAAAGTTGAAACTCAATATATATCATATGGAAAACTGTATATTCCACTTGTCAGCATGTGAGTGCCCTAACATCAAAATTAGGTCCTGTTCCTTTATCTGCAGATGTGTATGTGATAGTCTATATGCAACCAAACTCCACTGCACTGAAGTTGTTTCTTAGAATACCCTCAGTGAACATACTATGTTAAAGGCAGTCAACTGCATTAGTGCACTGGTCCCATTAATTTCAGTCATCTGTTCCTTAATGTACTTTGTCTAAATATTTTATGAAATAGATGTCAGGCATCTTAACTAGCTTTTGTTCTCCCTGTTGTTCTATGATTAAATACTTCCTTAGTAAATTCCAAGGTGAAATAAACCTTTAAATTTATGTTTGCAATAAAAAAAATAAACTTTGTAAGTCACTTGCTACTTTTCCATTCAGGTTCTTCAAGGCATATCTTGTGCATTGTCAGGTAGAAAATTTAGGGCATTGACTAACTTCAGCAGAGCTATACCTGTTTATACCAGCCTAACAGATAGGATGGTTATTAGCGATTTCACAAGCATCTTTGTTTTGAAATATTCATGATCTTCAGTTAAGGCTACCTAGACTTTTTTGTTATCAAGTTGTAAAGCAACTAAAATGGACTGAGAAATTCTGTATCTTATTTTTACATAAAAACTTACAGAAGTGGTTTTGTACTAAATATGGAACATCTTTAAATTTGACTGATGTAAAAGAGGTATGAACCCGTTAAAAAGCTGTGTCTGGCTCTGCAGATTCAGCAAGCACAGGGTGGGGAATGGATGACAGGAAACAACCTACACTGATCCCCAGATTAAACAGTTTCCCATATTTGCTGGCTCTTTAGGTCAGCTATTTTTCCACATCTGAATATTAATATCCCAGAATTATTCCTTAGTTTCACCCAAGCTCTCATCTTTCTGACTTTTGAGTCACCAAATCTGTTGCACTGTGGTGGAGTAAATAAGAGGAAAAGCATTTAGAGGTCAGATGTGTCCTGTAACCATACATTTAACACTCCCAGTTCGAGGTCCTAAGTCTTTCTTATGCATCCAGTACTGCTTGAGTGTGTACAACACCAAACACAGCTCACCATAATTCTTAAGAGGCCTCTTGACCAGTGCAATGCACCCTGATGTGGCAGACAGCACCAACACAATTATTATACAGAGCTCCTCTGAAGGCATGCATTTTAAGTTTTGTACATATTAAAAGCAAAACTGTTTCAACTGAGTGTGCAAACAGGTATTTCTTTCTTTGGTGCAAAACAACCAGGCATGTTTTCTGTGTTTTGGGTCAAGCCTCAGTGAAAACCAATAATAGTGTTTAAGTTTTACGATTTCCATTTGTGTTGAGTCCATGAGAATGAATTAATACTGTGCCTTACCCTGTATTTGTTATGGCTCTGAGGGTAATGAAAACTCACAAGTGTTAATTCCAGAAGTGCCAGCAGGGAATGCTAGATGATGTTACGTATGCTGTAGTCTTTGAACACGCTGTGGTTTGAGGGTCTGGCCCCATTCTCTGCTATCAAGCAGGTTGCTGAACTCCTGAAAGAAGATGAGTGCTCAGGAAATTATATTGCCAGAGTGCTATAAAGGTCAAGGTAATACTATATTCCATTTTTCTCTTCTCCATGCTGAATGATGGATTAAGAACTTCATTCTCTTTATAAGTTACAGAAAAAGAAAGAATATATGCTGGGCCAGATACTCACTGATTTAAAAACGGCACTGCTTCAGTTGCCTGCCGTGAAGCTAGAGCACTGTATTTCAGTTGATAAAACAGTCCTACACATCTGTTATTATGAAATAAAAAAATAATTGTACAACAACACAAATGTTGTTCCTTAGGCATGGAAAATCTTTTCTCTGATGTATAATCCCAATTCAGTTGATAAAATCTGGTTACACGTACTCGATATGTAAAATTTGAAAAGCAGTTTTAATTAAGACTGTATGAAATCTTGATATATAGCCATTTATCAGATAAACTGTTGTCTTATTATTTCTCAGCAACATTCAGAATCCCACTCATGTGCAGCAAGTTGGTACATACAGGTCTAGAAAGGCACATAAAGCAAGGATGTAGTGGGCTGTAACTGTGAGATATTACTGCTTGTTTCTGCCTCACAGATTTTAGATTAGCCTTTACTGTCTAGAAGCACTGTTGAATAATATGCCACTATGAAGTACTAAAGCTTGAATTCTCATTCTACAATTTTTCCTATATGTTAAATAACACCATCATCTCATATCTCCACACTCCTTCTCTCTTTAATCTGTCAGGTATTATTTTATCTCTGCTTACATATGTAAAAAAATATATTCAGATTCATAAATTAATGGAAGATGAAATCACTATAACATCAAATGAATAAAAATTTCTCTGTAACTTTCAGGACCTATGAACCCAATAGTTCCTCTGCCACAGCTAATTTCTACAGCTACAGATAAAAAAAAAAAAAAAAAATATTTGAAAACTCTGTTTCTATGATTGATTGTTCAGAAATATTCCTAGACACAGGCCAAGCTCTGAGGTTTGGAAAAGCTGGAACCTCAGCTGAGTTTTGTAAATTAACCTTCAATGAATATATGGCGCACATCTAGCTCCTGTAAAACAACACTGGCTTCTTAAGCACCCTTCTTGCCATACTACTTGAATTCCAGTTTGAAGAAGAACCCCTCCTGCTCTTCCCAGCTAGCCCCCTAGTTGTGACAATACCACCAAAGTTAGGCATTAGCATAATTTCTGGCACTACCTCTGCCCAAAGCCCAAGTGCTTTGCTGTGCTGCAAACACCTTTTAGACAGGGAGTCAGGCCAGAGTTCAGAGAACATCCTTAGGGAAAACAAGCATGTATCATCTTGTCCCCAGTAAAGTGAGAAGGTTATTCGGCTGTTATGGTAGCCCTGAATCTGCTAAACAGCTCTTGGCATATGGAAGTACATTAAGTTCATTCTGTCTGAAAGATTTCACAGATAATGGAGAGATCAACCCAATTTTAAAAAGGAGAAACTTTAACCATATTTGAAACTGAGAAATAAAGATATCTAAATAGCAATCACTGGATACTAACACACTGGTGTTTCTCCCTCACAGACCAGGGACTTTATAATTTAAAAAGAATGCATAAATTTAAAACAATCTCAGTGTAAAAATGTTTTCATGTGTAGCTTAAACTCGTTATCAGAACTGTCAAAAGCTCCTGTCATGAGTTGCCAGTTCATAAAGCTGGTGAATCCTGCACTTTTTTTTTTTGGTAGAAGAAATTATTCTAGATTTCAGGGTTTCATTTTACATTTACTGTAGCCTATTAGCAAGCAGAATTCAAATACCATGAGAGAATCATAATTGCAAATGAATCTAATCATAACTGTATTACAAAAAAAGTGGGTGCTCATGCCTCTTTGGTAGTCTGTATTTCATAACCTATTTTATTGCTTGGTATAAATTGTGTCCCTCCATCCTAATTTGCGTCCCTCCATCCTAATGTCTTGCCTTCTCTCCAGATAAGAGTAAAGTTTGTCTGTTTGAGCAAAGGGAGCAGAAGGAGAATTTGAAAGTAGACCTGTATCCTTTCATCCCTCCCTGTCCACTTTAGCATGACTCAATAAAGCAGAGCTGCTCTCTGTCTCTGCCTGTGTGAGCACGACTACGGGGGCTTAGGAGTCCTAAGGGGATAGTGGAGCCAGAAGGGGATACCCCAATTCTCATCTACTTTGCACAGCATCTCCTGTCCTGAGGGCAAAGTTTCACCCTACGCATGAGAGGAGCATGGCAGAGATATGAGGTATTAGAGGCACTGTTATTCACAGCCTCTCCACTGACCCCTGACAAACTTGAAATATTTTTTCGTATTATGTTAGGAGGGCTTCAAATATTTTTGCCTATCTCATTTGTGGTCCTGACCATGTAAATGAACTTGATAGAGAAGCCTTGCTTACATACACATAAAATGGCCCTAATAGAGCTACTGGTTTTGCACATATCCAAATTGAAGATTTATCTGATAATTATTTTAATCTATAAATTGGAAGAGATTCTTCTGTATTTAGGAACTGATACTTTTTTAATTTCAGAATGAAGTTACACAAAATTCTCTCAAATATCAAGTTCTTTTTTATTACCAATAATTGAAAACACCTTAGGATTTCAAAAATCTGTGGAGTGGGATTTTAAAAATGGTATAAGGACAACCTCTCATGTTGTGCAGAAAACAAAAGAGTAAAGCAGGGGAAAACATATTTTTATCTAGTCATTGATATTGATTAACTCTGTAATAGTCATAAAACATCTCAGAAAACCACGTAAAAAAGAAATGTCATTCATAAACCTTGTGAGACATTTATATTCACTCCACAAGAAAAAATATTATGTACATACTTAATGAAAAACAATCTGTATCAAGACTAAAAAATAAATCCTGCAACAAATTCTCCTGTGTGAAACTTTGTTTCTGTAGTCCTCTCAATTCCTGAATACAGAAATCTGTGCTGGGGGATTGGAGTTTCTCCTTTTCTGTCATACACTTACAGCATATATCCTGGTTTAACAATACATTCTAAATTTCAACCTTGTTAAACCTGGATTATACGGAAGTAATATAATGGATTTCTCTAAGTGAAAAGGTCACAAGACTACATAGGTGTGTTTGTTTTCCTTAAAATTACTGTGATAGGCTTCTTTCTAATGAAAGCACTTTTTAAAGGAAAAACCAAACCAAATGCAAGATGTATGACTTTTTAGAGAACACAAGCCACAGCTTTGGCATGTTTTAAAAAAAATCCCAATAACACAAAAAACAAACTGTTTTTCTTGTTTTCATCAAGCTCTGTGTTACACAACCAAGGCAAAACTACATACCTCCAGTGTTTCATGGTAATTTTACTATCCTTATTTGTTTTCTCTGTGGGTACATTGGCAATGCATGCATAAATGTGAGATCTTCTGTTTCAATAAACTAAAACCAAATTTATTACACGCTAAGTCTGCATTATGAAATTTCTGACATTATATACATCAATGCAGTCATGGAGTTGCAGCAAAAACCTTGTCAAAATTCACTGAAAGCACTGCTCATGCACTACAAACACCACCAAAGAACTCCTGGTCTAGTTTCAGTACAAACATGTACTTCTAGCCACTTAAATTTTTGCTTGACAACTAATCATATTCTGACCCGAGGACTGTATTTAATTAGAGGATAGTGACACAGGAACATTTGCAATATATGCATCTAGGCATTGTGTCAGTAGCCATTTTTCCCTTGTTACAATATTCACTAACCTGACAACATCACTTCTTAATGTGCTAATTAGAGCAGGGTGACTAAGAAACGTTATTTATCTAGTTTTTTGTACAAAATAATTTATGACACTCATCAAATAGTCAATATATTTCTGAAAAAAACCCTTCAAAATATTTTTGAAGTATTGTAATACCACAATGAAGCTGTGTGTCTACCAGAAAATAAAGGAAAATACATCAAACAATGCATTAAAAAATATAAACATATTTAAAATTATCCAGCTAGATAGTCTGAATATATGGTTTATTCTTTCTGCACATTTATTCATTTGGAAACAACAACAACTGTAGAGTATTCGAGACAACTGGAAAACGATGTTTCTGCTCTTTCTGGGTTTTACATTGTTTGGGTAAGTACTGTGTGGAACTAAAAGATCTGTTTACATTAGCTAAGAATATGTTCCATAAAATAAAAATTAGCATCTAGGAGTTTGTCTGGCATGATGAATTATCTGACAACATCTGTTCAGCATTTGTACCTTTCTAAATTGAACTGTATACATATAGAGTCAGCAGAGCAGCTCAGAGTTCCTGAAATATTATGGAATATGGGATTTTACTTCATAACTATGATCCTGATTCAATGACTATTTCATTCTAATACCGTTCAATGTGTCTCCATATTAAGTGCCAGCCCTGCTAGAGATGTCCTGAAGTTTTTGGAATCCTCACTAATGAACACCCTTCTTCAGGGTGTGGTAAGTAGCTAAATGGTTTTCCTGAAATACTTTACCATCACTGAAATACTGTGGCAAATGTAAGACAGCTCGCTGATTCAAACAGGACTAGTAAAAGCTTAACTTGGTACTGTAACATGGGAACCTAGTGATAGCTTTTATTTTTTAGGGAACTGACTTTTAGGATACAAATATGAGTGAGGGAAGGTAAGCGACAGTTGCTTTTATATCCCCAAGACAGCTACTGAAGTTATGAGATCATTGCCCTGGCTTTCATTCATCTTTGTTAGGAGCTCATATTTTTTTTTTTCTCAATCCCAAGCAGGCTCCTTTGTGGGGTTGCTGCTTGGAGTGTGAGATCGGGGGTGTCTCGCCTCCAGCATGGTGGGTCACTGGGCAGCAGCAGCAGGGAACGGCGCAGTAGCTGCTGCCTGGCTTGCCGCTGCTTTGCTGGCTGGCCGTGCCAGGAGTGGGCTCCTAAACCAGAGCCCTTACTTACAACCTTGCTTGAAATGTATGTAAGAAATAAGCCTCTTGCTCACCAGAGTGAGGCTTTGCTCAGCTTACTTCATAATCCCTTGATTTTATTTCTGATAAAGTCTTAATTTTTGGTAGGTATTATCAACCTTAATATGCTCGATTTACATTCAGTGCAAAAAGCCACAGCTTCCTTGAATAGTAATTTGCAGGATTTTACTTCAAACAGTAGAAGTGCCAGAAAGAAACCTGTCTTCTTTATATTGGATGCATAAATATGGATTTCAGAGGTGATGACTTTGTTATTTGAATTAGATTTTTGCACCAAATAGAATTTGCTCTTTCTAGGGACTCTGTGGAAAAAAATAACTCTTCCACTTGCCTCTTTGTTTTTAAAGTAAAACAGTGTTGCATTGTTTTTGCATAAAAAACCTTCAAAAGTATATTAAAAAAATGCTTCTTCCAATTAAATCCCCTTAGAAGGATAAAGGCAGATCTTTCCAGGTTGTTGCAAAATAGAAATGAATATCAACACCAATTTTTTACTTTTTTTTTATCATCATGTTCTTAAATGCAGGCAGAGAATAAATGAAAACCCAAACCGCAATCAAAAGAAACCCCCAAAACCTGTGCATAATGGACTTTAGTTAAAGTTTTTGAAAACAAGATTTCCTATGTGAAATTAACTTGCATAATTTACACTATAATAGTTAAAATACCCTCAGAGATTTGCTTAAAAAAAAAAAAAAAAAAAGACCATAAAGCAGTACTATGCTAATCAAAAAAAGAAGATATCTTACAGTAAATAATGGAAAAGGGATTTAATCAGATGCAGGAAGGTTGAGCATTTAAAAGATTAATAGTCAGCAAAGACAGTTCAATGCACATGAATGTATTATGATGATGACTCCGTTGAGCTGGTATCACACAGCTCTGTGTATCATAAAATATAAAAAATATAAAAGACCAAGGAAATCAAGATTTACCTACAGGCAACACTTATGATTAATGATGAACACTAAGATGAAAGATAAATTGAAATACATTTGATGATTTTTTTCTTTTATATCTATGTATTTTATGGAATATTAGGAACAAGAAAGTGCTCCCAAAGGGTCAAAAGAGAAAATGATGAGGAAGTATCTTATGGAATATAGGGAAAACTTTCTTTAAGGAAAACACCTTAATCATTAGGGGACTGACAGTGAGAAGGAAATTAAGAAATGAACCAGGATCCTATGCTGAGAAAACATAAAATGAATTTTGAAAATTAAACTCTGATGCGGTGTTTTAAACATGTCTGCTCCTTGTTCTGGGTCTTAAAAACAAAATTCAAAAGTGGAAAGTAAGCCACAACCAGAAAAAAGAAAATTAGCCCCCACTTTTACAAATAACAGTCTGCAGTATTGTGTGGTCACAGAAAATCCTAATGCAATCAAAAAACATGAAAGTGCAAGAAGCCATTCACATACTCACATAAGAGCTGGGGGCATCAACCTCTGAATTTTATAAGTGTCTTCATATAAAATATCTTCATGTCTACATATACACACACTGAAACAAAGACTGTTTCTATAAAGTTTAGGAAATGTTTCAATTATAAACTACCCTCTCTACATACAAGCAGCTTTTATTTTACAACCAAGTATTATATTTTCTTGTCACTCGATAGGCTGGATGCCCTAGGCATAAATTAGGAATATTTAGCTGTAGCATTCCTAAGTTGGTCTTACCCAAGTAACTCTTGGAAAAGCTGAATGATGACTTAACATGAAGATGTTGGAAACACAAACATGAATTTTCTGTGCAGAATAGGAAAACACCTGTAATATTTCCCATCTGTAATTGCCAAAATGAAATTACTCAATCTGAGTAGCATAGGCAATATTTTTTGTTTGTTTTCCTTGGTTCCTCAAAACATAGAAAATAAGTAAGATATAGGCATCCTTGTACTTAAAAAAACCCAACCAACCAAAAAAACCCCAAAACTAGTTACAGAAAATTAGACAGAGCTGAAATTTCAGAAAGAAACTGGGGTCACAGTGATGCCTTTTTGTTTTTTTGCATGATGCCCAGAGCAACCCAGCATGGAGGGCCAGGATGAAACTTTGCAATTTTAAAGAGAAGAAAGCAACTCCTGGGAAGACACAGTTACCTCAGTACTCTATCTCTGCCCAAATGAACAGATAAAGAAGAAAGAGAATGGGTGAATCAAGGAATTTTTAGCAGCCAGCTTGAGCATCTTTTACATCAGAAATTTAATCCAGAAAAGAGATCCATTTCCTGAGTCCTCTGAATATTAAACTCCTTTGTAGATACACAGAAAAGTGGAGAAGGGCCACAGAAATACACCCAGACACTTTCCATGTTCTGACATGAGCTGTGGGTTCTAGCACAGGGTTTCTGATGAAAAATAAAGAGGCATAGAATATTTGTAATGTGTGAGAAAAAGTTTGCTAGAGCAGGTTTGAGCATGAGTTTTGATAGAAGAAAATGAACAGACAGGGCCTCTGCTGTGGTTTCACTCCCTCTGGATGAAGAGAAGAAAAGTTATAACTTTCAAAATGACTTAGAAACGTCTGCACCATATAAATGAAGAGAATAAACAAAAGTTTTTCTGATGGCATTTCAAAAATACCCAAAAACAAACAAAAAAAAAACCCACTAAAAAACAACACCTGGATTGACAAAACAGATGATAATTATAAGAGCTAGAGCTGAAGACATGACATGGAGGGATGTTTATCTCAAAGAGGACACTCTTTATTGTGATATAATGACAAATTACAGAGGAACAATGAAAACCACAAGAACTGTCATCTTAGCTAGGGAGAAGGAGTGAGATCATCTCTCAGACTGCTGCTTGCTCCTCCTCCAGATTTTCTGAATGCGGGTATGGAAAGGACATCAGAAGTATTCTCTGTACTCAGTTTATTTGTGCCTGTGCCACCTCAGTCTGCAGCACCAGCTTCAAAGAGTGCTCTGGATAACTGGCCCAAGCCTTTGGTCCAGAGCATGTTCAGCAGAAAAGACACATGAAATAAATACATATATCTTTATATGATACATCTGCTAAACTTTAGATCTCAATGAGCTTCTGCTGATCATATCCAAGATAACACTGTTCAAACTTTAGCTTGTCAGAGGCAGTTGTTATTTTTCCCATGGCACAAGCCAGGATAACGCAACAGTGATATATTTGTAATCAGAGCCAACCCTTAACCAAACTTCAGCTACTGGTTTCACAGCATGTGTCATAGCTGCATCACTGCATTACATTTGTGAAGTTTTAGTTTTCTAGTTATTTAAGTATGCTTGCTTGAATTCCACCAAACAAACTGCCTGAGGCAGATACTTTAGGACAGCCTGGTGTGGGCATTTAAGCCTTAGATATGTAAATGCAATTACAAACAGTGAGGAGACAATGTCTCCATTAATAATGTTCTACAGGCAGAACACACGGGAGATTTTGATCCCCCCTACCCCAGCTGATAATCACTATCAGATTCTAGCAACTGTCAAATTTGTTTATACTGTAACAGATTGATTTTAAAATGACCAACTCACACAGAATGGCTGAGGCAGAAGGCACGTCTGGAGATCAGCTACAGCAGGTTACTCAGGGCTGTGTGTCGTTTGGGTTCAAATATCCCCAAGGATGGAGTCTCCACAAACTTTCTGGGCCACATATTCCAGTATTAAATCAAACTCACTATTAAATTTTAATAGAATTTCCTGTATTTCAATTTACATCCATTGGCTCCTGTCCTTTCACTGGGCAACACTGAGAAGAGTCTGGCTCAGTCTTCTCTACTCCCTGCCATCAGGAAGCTGTACACGTGGAAACAGTGAGCACAGCAACCGGGTAAGAGGCAGTGGACTCAAGCTGAATCAAGGGGAGTTCTAATTAGCTGTTACAGAAAATAAATATTCATAACGATGGTAGAAGACACAGGGACCAGTGTTCAGAGCAGCTGCAGAGTCTCTGTTCAGTCATGAAATCAGTGGACAGCGCCTTGAGTAACCAGGCCTTGGTCTGCTTTGAGCAAGGTTTGGACAAGATGACCTCCAGAGGTCCTGTCCCTTCTCATTTATTCTGTGATTCTCAATCTATTTCCAGCATAGAAAGTATGAGTTTAGAATATATGCACAAAATATGCCAAGAGGACAAGAACAAAATGGCATTTATTTTCTAACCTCTCATTTAAGCATCTGATTTAGCATATTCTGCTTTTTCTGGATTATCACGTTAAGATTTGGACTACACTGTTTTGTCAGTGTTCCAGCTCTCCAGACTTTTTCCTTCTAGGTTTGGGGACTACCTAAGAACCACATGAACTACTACTTTTGCTAGTGTTGTCTTCTTAGTTTCCTCCCTCCCTCCCTCTCTCCCTCCTTCCTTCCTCCCTCTCTTCCTTTCTTTCTCTTTTTTTTTTTTTCTTTCTTCTAACTAATGTTGGCAATGCTTTTCATGATACATTCCTGAAGGTACATTAATTCTCCAGGTGGTCATCTCAGTCATGCAAAGAATTTTAACTAGACTAATTTATCAGAGGATAACATAGTCTCTCATCCTGTGTTCCTCATTGTGCGTGACTGGGCTTCTCTTCTGAAGTTGTTTATCAGGCCCAAAGTAGATAATTGTTCCAGTGAATCAAAACTGTCTGTATTTTGATGTTTTGACAAGCTATTTTAATGTTACTGTCATACATGTCTCATATAATTACAAGATCCTTTCAAAGCAAAGATATTTATTTATTGATTATTTCACTCTTGTGTGCCACTGTTAATTTCTGTAACTTATTGTGGCATGTATGTTTCTGTTACTCAGTTATATGTATTTCAAAATATCTGGAGGTAGGAAAAACATGGAAACATTTTTGTGTAAAATTCTGGTTTTATTCCAACTAATTGTTCCTATTTCATACAACTTCTCAGCAGTACAATACTTTCTTTTAGAGCTTAAGGAAAATTTCCAAGAATGGCTCATTGACTAAAATGTGGCAGAAAAGAACTCTAGTCATCAAATCCAATTGGAAAATATTAACTTCTGTGTCTCTAAGGAAAAATTATTAAAAATAATAATGAAAAGCAGAACTTTGTACTATGTACCGACACAAATCAACACAGACCATTACTGTATCTGAATTCTCATCATCATTTTACCCACTTGTAACATTTAATCTATTGAGTCCTGGTCAGGAGGAAATCCAGCGAGCTCTGCAATTCCATGAAAAATGGGGAAGAAATGGCAGCTGTGTGAGGAATCCTTATAGCTATCTCGAAAGTCTGCCAAATGTTGCTGTATCATACCAGCCTTTGCTTTAGACAAGTCCACTAGCCTGACTCTGCATGTGATGTGTAAGTGGGACAGAACCATTCCTGTGATTTCTTCTAGCTCCCCAAGCTGCCAACAGAAACAGACTATAGGGCAGCTAGCATGTCTAGTTACTCAAAAAATGACAGTAAAGGAGGAGTTAGTGATCCACTGCACATGGTTTTTTTTTTTTTGCCTGGCTAAGTAAATTAATCCAGCGCTAACCTTTTATTCTTTACTAAGCATTTTTGCCTGGTTTTCCATAAGCAAAAAGGATATATGTATTTCTACTCCATCTCAAAATTACCTGTCCATCTGAATCTGTTAGCCAAATTTGAGAGAGAGGAAGAGGAATTTCAGGAGACAGACATTAAAATTATCAGCTAGGCAGATGCGCTATCAAAGAAAAGCAAGGAGACTCTAACCCTTGTGTACTCCCTGTGTCTTTTAAAAAGATTTTTCCCATTATTGAAAAAATAAGCATGGCAGCACCCACAGACAGTAGGGCAGTATTCAAAGTTCGTAATGAGGTGAAAATTCTAAATAATATTAGTAACCTCTAATACCCACCACTCGTGATGAGCACTCTATGGCTAAGAATTTTATCTGGATCTTTTGAGCCAATTCTATGTACCACTGGGAAAGATTTTCTCTGGTATGTCTGATTTTGACTAGTATGAACAAGGGATAGAGAACAAGTTTTATATCTGAGTAGTCGTCCACGTTTAGAATAGAACATACTCAACCTTATTTTCCTATTCAAAACCCCCAGAATTTGCATATGAATGGGAGAGAAGAGATTATTTTGGTGAAAGTTTGTACAGTAAATAAGACACATTTTATAACACAGCTATGTCTGAGCATCCTAAAGCAATTTAAAAGCATCTTCAGACTTAACCTATTGCTATGCAAAAAAACCCTGGAAATTATGCTGACCCACTGACATCCTGCTGCTCACTGTTAGTTTCTTAACCCTGTTTTTTCTCATTGTAACATTATACTACACTAGCCAGTGTACATCAGTGTTTTATTCCTTTAACTTATATAAGGCCCTATTCAACTTGGTTGTACTGAGTTGAGCTATATACATTAGAGAATGAGTCATTCTGATCTAACTGAAGATCAACCGGCTTCTGTGGGATTTGCTAAACTTGGAATTTGTACTGGAAGAAACTGACCAGAGATGGATGTGGGTGGGACCCCAGGTCGACATTGAGCATGGTGACAGGAACACCTGGCAGAATAAATTCAGAAACACTCAAACAACTATTTTGAAACAAACAGAAGGAAGAGCATTAGGACCACATGTGTACCTGACAGAGATGGAGGGGAAGTAGTGGTCAATGAAATCGGCACACTTGAAAAAAAGTGATATACGGAACACAGGCCAAGAAGACTAACTTTCTCAGTTCCATCTATGTCTGTGTAAGAGTCAAACTGGTTGCAGTTAATTCTGAAGACCTGCACTGGAAAAAAAGAAAATTAATCCAAGTGTCTAAAAAGTAGTCTGTGTCTGTAAGCCTGAGCTTGAGAACTGCGTGTTGGAGTACCAGTATGAATTTGTAACTTTATTATGAATAGAGGACAGAAAGAGAAAATTGGATTACTCTCTTAAAATATATTGAAGTACAAGGAATTACATCTCATACATTCTGAGAGACACTCTTCAGTTACCTCATTTATTCATTCTTGCTAGTTCACAACGTCCTCCTTCCTGCTTGGTTATCTGGGGACCTGTTCAGATTTCACATTGAAGTATCAATTCACACAGCAATGAAATACCACTGCCTCTTGGGGAGAGGATGACATCTGTTAAATAGCACCCAGCAACACGACATAACAGTTTATAGCAACAAATGCAGAACAATTATGAATTTAATTAGAATCAGAGTGATATTTTAATGGGAAATAATGCAATTATGCATGATGAAAATTTAGGGCTGGATTCCTTTATACTCACCCTGAGTTCTCTCACTACATAAGTATTTCCAAGAATTTTACTACCAGCAAGGGGATATAACCTGTCCCTGAACAGTTAAACACCCGGTTTCTCATTTACCAGTAAAGAACCGTATCCTCCGCTTCTTTGTGCTACTGGCGTGTCACAGAGATAGTTCATTAAAAAGATGAAAATTCAACCACCATCAGCTGAACTGATCTTTCGCATTTACTTTTGTCTAGTCCTGAAAATACTTACTCTTCACAGGTTTAGCTGAAGATACTACATCTCATCAGCAAAATGGCACATGGGTTTGGATATGAAATGTTATTTGACTTTGGCTGAAACCTAACTAATAATCCAAAATTACATTTGGATTGGCAAGATCTCAAAACACCTACCACAGGTCTACGGAAGAGACAAGTTAACCAAATGTTAAGACTTGGGGAACCTGAGTTACCTTTCTCCTTCAGAAATGCACCATCAACATTAGGATCTACTTGTTAGAATAAACAACTCAGTATGAGGAGTAGGAGAAGGAAAATACAATATACTGAGCTGGGGTAAACTCTGTACAGTCAATTATTAAAAAAAAAGGCCAATGATAAGTAACAAGGTGAGAAAAATTCTATTGCACTACTGCAGTCATTTTGCCTCCTTCGTGTTTTTTTTTTTAAGCACAACCTTAGAATAACCAATATATTTTCATGTAGAAAAAACAGAACCAAAACAACAACAACAAAAAACCCCACACCCAACCAAAGAAACCATAAGGCTCCTTTCCCAGAAACTGAGGTGCAGCTGTCTTAACTACTCCCTCTAGCTGCAGGAATGTTTCCCAATAACAAAAGACAAATGACGATTATTAGTCTTTCCCTGGAAAAAGCACAACCATAAGAATATTTTTGAGTGCTATGAAATGCTTTCTCCTCACACTTGTGATTTTATCTGTAGTAATCAAACATTCCAAAGTAACCCTAAAATATCATTACATGGCAGTGTAAATGGCTAAATGCACTTTAATGCGCATTTGTTCAGAGTTGTCATGGATTCTATGTTAAAATTCATACTGTGTATTTGGAAAAAGTCATAAACTATAAAAAAAGTGAACACAGAAAACTGTTTATCACTGTAATATTTGCCTGTCACTGAGCAAGTGAAATTTGCATAATGATATCCACAGTTTTCTCTATGATGTTAAGTTTTTCAGTTTTTCTTTCTCAGGCTATAGGAAGGTTCTCCTGGAATGAGATTTTTCTTGATTTTTCTGAAATTCACTCTGGCTATGGTCAAGGGGCAAATTCAATATTATCAACATCTCAGAAACACTAGTGATACCTCATGTAAAAAATAATAAAAAAACCAAACCAACCAAACAAACAAACCCCAAAAACATACACACACACACACAAAAAAAAACCAAAAACCACAAACAACCAAAAATCCCCCACGAAATAGAGAATGTCAGCCTTTTCAGCTACTGGTTGCTTTGATGCTTATTGTGATAAAGAAAATATGTAAACAAATGTAGATTGTCTTTTCACAGTTCAACAAATAGTTGCAGAGTTCTTTCACCATGTTCCAGGAATCTGATCACGCGTGGCTGAGTCCTCTGGAGTTGTCAAATTTTCTATTTAATATCCTGATGATACAATACATATGCTTGATAAAAAACTGAATAAAATATGCAAGGCAGTCTCTTTTAACTTTTTAGAGGTAAAGCTGGACTGAACAGTGGGTTTTGCTGCTTTGCTGGTATACCTGCCAACCTAAATTTTGTTTCCATCTGATGTTTCCCAAAATAGTGTCTCTTACAGCACATAGATCTAGCTGCCTCTCCTCTACCTAAGAGATATAGAATGCTCATACTAATTTACAAAAAAGCTAGTAATGCCATGACCCAATCCAGTGTAAGCAGAAATATAACATATACATAAGTGACGATGAGCAATCTAGACTTTACCTAGTTGCTGTGTTTTTTCTTTTTTAAATTGAACACTGATAAAGATACAAATACATTCTTATTCAGTTATTAATACTTTCTGTAGAACATTGAATGTAACCTGGCAAAAAGAAACCCTCAAACCTACATGCTTTCTTTCTGAAAGGAAAAAAAACACCCCACATTCTAAAGAATTTAGCACTGAGTAGCTTCTGGCAAAAGATGTATTAATGTTAGACTAGTCTGGCAGACTGTAGGCATTAATTGTCTGTGTTAACTTATCCACATGACTTCAATTTTTCTCCTGTCTACATGGACGCAGAGATGGACAAAATAAGATAATTAATCTCATTCAAATCACTCCTCACTTTATATACATGAGAAAGTCAATGAGAAAAGCTTTTGTTGAGATTTAGTGTAAATTCTCCTAGCCCTACATTGTTCCTTTGAATTTTAGGGTAGTCATCAGGGTCTGGAAGATACAATGCAGGACCTCTTATTCTTCCTTCCCAAAAGGGGTTAGGAGATGTACCTCCAGAATGCTCATACCTAAATGTCAGCTTATGAGATTTCCAGGACAATATTACAGAATCACTAAGTTCATAGAATAGTGCTGACTGACAACCTCAGGTATATACAAACTTCCAGGCTTTCAAGGTTAATTCATCACTCATAGGGTCTGTGCCTGGAGAGAACACAGGCAAGGCAGTCAACCTTAAAAACTAAGGGAGAGCAAGGGAGAATTATTTGCAGTACTGAAGAAATACACTGGGATATGCCAGGGAAAAAACAAATAGATTATGACAGTGAATTTAAGGTGATGAAAAGGAGGGATAAAATATCTTTAGAGTATAAAATAACTACAGTGATTCCAAACATGTAAAATGCTTCTTTTAGTGGTAAGGAGAAAATAATAAAAGAAGCTGCATACTGTACGTTGGCAAGCTCCTTAAAGTCACTAGCTTTTTTCTGAACATTCAATCACTATGCTTATTCCTAATACCAGGTAACACTCATCTAAAAATAAAGACTGAGTTAAAACAAAAAGAAAGAATTTTGGCACTAAGACACTCTCCAAGTGTAAGAATTGCAGCTAATAAAATGAAACGCTTGGATTAAGTTTTTTCATTAAGGTCTCTGTCATTGCTTTTGAATATGAAATGGAATGAAAACCAGATTAGCAGGAAGGAAGGAAAGGAGGTGGGAATAGGGCTAAGTGCCAAAGACATCTTTAAATGCATGATCCTCTTTCTAAGAACATGGGTTATTAACATAAGAGAAAGAAAGGCATGCCTTAAACAACATGATGTTCTTAGAGGAAATCCTACAAACACAGATAATTATATATTTGATTTAGTTCTCCAAGCTGCAATTTTAGTAGTTTTATTATTCTAAAGTACAATACATCATCAGATACTTTCCACATTATAGTCATTTAACGTCTCCAAATTATAGTCTACAAGCCAGAATTGGGGATTTGGTCTAAGTAACAGCGTGGTAACTGCAGGAAATGTTGTGATGGATGTCAAGTGTTACAAGGTTCACTTTGCTGAACTAGACAGCACAAAGAGAGATGTTGTTACAGTTCTAAAACTTTAATCTGTCCACCTCCTACTGTTTGGATATTAACAACCCTTTGAATTCTATGATAATAATAGGATCGACTTTTCCACACACCCCACACCCTCCCTCCGATTTGCTTTCCTCCCTTCTTCTTCCCTTCTCTTTTAACTGTAACAAGGCCTGGGTACCAGCTGGTTGGCAGGTTATTTTCTTAGAAATGAAGAGGAGTTGGCGAACAATTAAGTAAAGATCTGGTAGGATGCTTTAACAAGCTGAGCCTGGATCTCCAGTTACCTTTGAGACTCCTTCAGCTCAAAGATCACTAGATGTGCATGATGCAAGGTAAGGAAGTACTCTTGATGTTGTCAGTGAAACCATAGCAAGTACCTAGAAGACCTAGGTCTTTGCCAGTCAACAAATTGGTTCGAAAAGAAAGGGTCAGTTCCTTGCTGTCTTTGGTCTGCAAGTCAGACAAGTTATTTGGGAGAAAATTTAGCTCCAAATGTTTTTCTTTACGTAAGAAAAAGGTCCTCAGCTTCACTGGAAATTCAAGCAAATACAAGGCTCAGAAGTTACAGAATGCCAAGTAAAACTGAAGAAAAACAAAATCCCTTTTAACAGAGGAAGTAATATTTCTAACTGTTATTATAGCTCAATGTCTTTTATTAGGAATTTCTTACTATGTTATACTAGTCTTAAATTTAGTATTTGGCTGCAGGCTGAATCAAGCTTACATCTCAAAGCCTCCCTAAATAATGCACAGACCATATATTATCAACCCTGAAATGAACCCATGTCTGTAAGAGGACAGCAGGAGAACAAGATTACTTGACAAAGAACAAGTTGCCTTTGATGAGGGCTAAGGACAGAGACGTGAGCTACTGCATGCTCATCCAGGATACGACAAGACCTTCAGAGAAAAATTGATGAACTAGTGTGATTCCTCCCACATGAGATAAATCTTACACAGAAATAATAAATGAACACAAATACCTTCAAAAAAAGAGCTTCTGTCCAAAAACATAAAATGGCTTCTAATATCAAAAACAATGTAAGAAGCAGAAGCTTGCTCTGGCCAGGAGCAGGATGCTACAATTACAGATCAGGAGATTTCTATAAACCCACATTGATTTAGATGTTGTTTTCCTTACCCTTCTTTCACAAAAATTGGGCACAAATTTAAATAGTTTGTAACTCAAATGCAGAATCAGAATTCTTCCATGTCCCCCCACCTCTAAATTGTTGTATCCAGCAAAGTGACAGTTAAAAAAGATGTTAAAAGAGAAACATGGAAAGGAACGATGAAGAAAACTACCCTGGAAATAGAAAAAAATCCTAGTTCTTACATACTAAATAGAGACAAACAGCTTGAGTTCCTTCTGCTCACTGCAGTAGGAATGTCACACCAGGCGCTAATGATTGCTTTGCAGTACAAGAGAATATCTGGAATCTGGCATTTTAAGTGTCAACTACAGCACTACAGCCATCCGGGCTTTGCCCTCAAAATATAAAATTGCTAGTACAAGTATTATGTTTGAAATGTTCCCTGTGAAGCAAAACGAAAGGCAAACATTTATATCCGTGACTTTTCACCGGTTAATATCCCATCATATAGTTTGCTTTCTCAACATTGGTATGAACTGACTTCAATATGTTACCAGTGGAAGGTTGAGAATAAGATCTGATGTGGGTCCAGACCCTCACAAGCACATCAGGGAAGGATGGGATGGGAAGGATGAGGATTATGAAATTCTGTAACAGCTTCTCACAAGGGGAATATATTGGGTGTATCTGTTAAGGTTTTGGCAGCAGGGAGGTTGCAGGGTGACCTCTGTGAGAAGAGGTGAGGGACTGTGCTATGCCAGACACAGCTGGTTCCAGCCAGCTCCTCAACAGACCCACAGGACACAACTGAGACCATCAGTGATGCTGGTGGCATCTCCAGGAAAATGTATTTAAGAAAGGGTGATGAGAATGGAAGAGGGAATGGACAGACTGACAGAGGGAATGAGGGAATAGCAAATTAGAGGATTAGGAGGTGCACCGTACCCTTGAAGGGTCTGCGGCCCATAAAGATCCCATGCTGAAGAAGGTACTTCCCTGTAGGGACTGTGGCCTGTGGATGAGATCCTGCTGGAGTAGGCACACCCCAGAGAGACTGCAGCCTGTGGAGGACCCATACCAGATCACAGGAAAAGAGATATGAGGAGTGGTAGAGAGAAATCACTGCACACTGGCCCAGACATCCTGGACTGCTTGTACCCCTACTGGAAGGACTAAATCTCTTAACAAGCTGAGAAGAGAGGTATTTGAAGTTAAACAGTGAAGTGGAGACTAGAAAGGAAGAAGGAAAAGAGTCCAGAGGGAAGTTGAGCCTGAGAAAGTGTGAGGAAAGGTGTCTCAATGTTTGTCTCTTTTGTTTCCCAATACCTGTATTAGTAATTAAATATTTATACTAAATGTAAAAAAATTAGGTTAAATTTCACATCTCAAGTCTGTTTTCCCTGCTGCATTATGTCGTAGGTGATTTCCCAGTCCTTATTTTGACCTGTGAATTTTCTTGCTCTCATTTCTCCAGTTTTCTCCTGTGTCCCACTGGGAGGAGGGAGTGAGTGGCAGGTTGTATGGATGCTTAGCTACGAGCTGGGGCAAACCCACCAGAGAAATCAGCAATGTAGCTGTGCTACAGCCCAAAATATCAGCTGGCTGACTCATCCTTTAGTTGAGTTAAACTGACTTTGCTCTTGTAACAAGACACCTTAAACTAAATTGCTCTTGTAACAAGACACCTTAACTGCTCTAGTAACCTACCCTTACAGGAGGTGAAAGCAACAGCATATTCAGTAGTAAGGGTGTTTTTCAGAAATTTGCAGTAATCCTTTGCTGTAACCTATTAATTCAGTGCCATTAATTTCAACAAACCTCTTGCACGGCTCCAAATGGAAATCCCAGCTAGCTTGCTCTATCCTTTTGCTGTCATTGCAAGAGATTGTGTTTGAATTATATGGCTTTTTCATTACAGTCAAGTGTTTCATTTAGTTTGATCCTGCCAAAAAGCTGAACTCCTGTGTTTCTGACTTCTATCTGGCCATTAAAATGACTGCCACAGATTCAGCACTTCAAGACTGCAAAGTGGAATTCAAGCAGAGATAAACAGGAAGAAGAGGAGTAAGCATTGTTCCTAACATAGTCACTTTTAAAAGCTGGTAAATATGGGGGAAAAAATATGTCAGCAACT
Organism: Eurypyga helias; assembly: GCF_000690775.1. Lineage (NCBI taxonomy): Eukaryota > Metazoa > Chordata > Aves > Eurypygiformes > Eurypygidae > Eurypyga > Eurypyga helias. The sequence continues at coordinate 179,119 of NW_010240490.1, read as the reverse complement.
GCAAGCCTAGCTGGAACATCTGTAAACGTTATAAAAGAATATGTAAGAAGGAAAGAGCTATGGGTAAGTGTGAGCTGAACAAAGTAATAACAACCGATTTTAGTTTTGGAGGTGGGTATCCCTGATGGGTCTTTCAGATTCTTTGCCAGAGTCTACAAACTCCCAAGATAGGCAGCCTTCTGGAAAAAGGCATCTTCAAATCTCCTCTTGTATTGCTGAGGGGAAACTCTGCGTAAACGCATGCATTCATTTTTAAAAGCAGTACTTTGTTCAATGAATACAAGAGAAATGACAACAACCATTTTGAGAATATCTGCCGCAATCTGACAGATCAAGGTATGCAGAAATGTGTTCTGGAATTTATGACCTCATTATAGACAACAAACTGATTCACAGTCACACTGATTTTTTCTGTGCTGAATTTACAGTCTTTTGAATTCAGGATATATTCAAACCACATAGGCTCTAGCAATATATTTCTTTTCTTTTTCATTCTTCTTATTTGATGTTCTGTCACAAGTTCTGGTCTTAGGACACAGTTTGTTGACATAAAATGGAGTAATCTTCACTGGGTTCATAGGCAGCAGTAATTCAGTAAAAGTAGCTGAACACAACAAACCCAACCCCAGAGTGCTTGGAACAAAGGAAGTGTATAATGGTGGTCCAGAGCTTATGACTATCCATTTCAAATTTGTTATCCACGAATAGGAGAGATTAGTGGGAAGACTCTCCATATGTGGGGAAAATACAATTATGCCAGGTAGATTCCAGCAGCACAGAGACTCGTTGTCCTGTACTGTGCTTGGGGATTATGGATACCTCTGTGTGCAGCTGATAATAGACTCACTGCTGGGGCTGACGGTTATTCACGGTTCATAGTTTATGTAAGAAAAAAAGAAATCAGAATACCTTTAACTGAATTAGGTTTAAGAAGCTAAAAAAATGGCTGCAACCAAGGGAACTGAAAAAAGACGGAAAAGTCAATAGGGGCCTGTAATGTCAATGTTTTGTGGTCTAATGTTCCAACAGAACTACGTCCCACTAACCAATCTTTTTACTTGCCATGTTTTCTTACTTGAGAAAGTAGAGATTCAAATACCTGTCCCTCAGCACTCAGCCTTCTATGCTCCACACAGCAAAATCAAATAAAGATTTTAAGAACAAAAGAAAGAGAAGGGCAGGGCTCGCTCAGAGCAATTAAACTGCACTTCTGGAAGAGAATTCCTAAACTTTTGGAGGACTGTGTGGGAAGCTGGTTTTAAAACCAGTTTAAGAATGTCCAAGTTTACAAACAAGTAAACTAATTTCTTTAGCTGCTTTAGCTCAGTTCAGTGTTTGTTATTACTTATTTAGGTGAGATCTGAATTGTGCAACCTAAAAGTGAAAAGATCTACATCCCAACACTAATCTCATGAGCTATGCAGACTAAGAGCTCAATGTTTGACACAGCAGTGGAAATAATCATCGAACTAGCTCAGATTAAAATCTATCGAGTTTTCTAAACCAAGAAACTGCATTTATCCCACATTACCAATCACATCTACCTTAATTAAACCTGAAATCCTGTAGGCAATGTAGGCAGTAGTATATGAAGTTTCAAAATCTGCTCAGAGGTTGAGAGTCCTACTGGGGGAAGCAACACTCTAAAATTCTAAGGAATTTACAGAATACAAAAATAATTTTACTCTAACTGAACATAGCTGAAATACCAATCCTTCATTTTATTTACAGAAATCATGTTGCTAAGTTCCTTATGACTTTAGGACCAAAATCATATTTTGAGGAGATTTCTCATTATTTTATTGGAAAACTGAAAGGCAATTTAACTGAGATTCCACAGATACCTGTCCTGGATGCAGCTGCATTCTATATTTCCCTTTACAAATGAGAGATTTGTGTATATCCCTAGGTCACAAGCATTGTGGATAACTGAAATCAATAAGGTGGAATTCAATAATAGCAAATGCATCAAGTACTATTCTTAGGAAAGACAAAGTTAAATGCACAAATATAAAAGTAGAATGGGAGCAGGGAGCATTGTTACAGAAAAAAAAAATCTGGACAAATATCAGATCCATTAGGAACCCACAATGTAATGTTTTGGAGAAAAAAGGCTGATCTTATGTTAGGGCATATTGATAAGAGTGGTTTTGGGAAGATGCATAAGTAGTGATTCTATCGGTGAGACCTCAGCAGGAGAACTATGTTTAGTTTCCAGCGTTACTCTAGGAAAACTGGAGACAGTCCAGAGAACAGCAATAAAAAAGATAAAATATTTAGAAAACGTGACACACAAAAAGGCTGAAGGATTTGGGTCTGTTTAGTCTAGGAAACAGTGTATTTAGAGGGAAAACATAACAGTCCTGAAACACTAAAATTATTTTCCATATTCATGAGGAGGAAGACAGGAAGCAATTGGTTTGATCTACAACAAAAGTAAGAGAACTCCTTAGCTGTAAAAGACAACTGTGTCTAGGAAAGGGGTGTCAAGAATCTTTGAAGAGTTTAGGAAGAAAAGTCAATGTCAGTATCAACATGCGAGATAACAGCACTGACACTGATGGACTCACTGATCACCGAATTGTTGACCGCTGAGTATCTAGCATTGCTTTCCTTTGATTCTCTAAAGGATAGCTGTATTTTTTCACAGGCCTCACTCAATTTTTTGCTGAGTGGTTGGAAAGGATGACCTGATCACCAGGAATAGGTATTGTGTTCAGAGAGGATGGAGCTGCTGCTTCAGTGTCCAGTCCTGAGCTTTGTTACACAGCACAAATGCAAAGCTATTCCACTCTACTGCTTACAGCTGCAAGCAAGACCAAAATTCAGCCCTCATAATGCTAAGTAATTGGCTGTGAACTCAGAGGAGGAAGTGCCTTGTTCACAAGGGTCTGATTCTGGCAAAACCACCTTCCTGCTTCTCCAGATTTTTTTTTTTTTTTCTGGCAGAAATTCATTAAAAATGCTGAAATATTTAAAGGCCCCCTGGAAATGTTTAACTAAAAATCATAAAACCCAAAATAGAAAAAATATCCACAACAACAACAACAAACCCAACAGATTATGAAGTATGTGCTGGGATTCAGGTATGATTTTCTTTCTTTAGAAACACGGAAGTGTTGTGGGCACATGCATGCACAAATCATAGGTAAATTGCTGTTAATAACGATGTGCTCTGCAAAAGTACAATGGTTCCAGTAAATGTCAGAACACATCTGCTCTATTTAAAAATTAACCATATCATTAAAGTTATATTACTAGTTAATTTCTGAAAATGTTTAATTATTAGAGAGTTATCTTTCCAGCTTGCAGGGAAGAATGAGAAATATTGTGCTCCTGTGTTTAAATCTTCCTCTGCCAAATGCTTTAAAGTTTTAAGAGGTATATATTTAAAGTTATTTGGAGATATAAAAATAATAGCTTTGATTATTACACTAGAAAATCAACGAGCCTTGTGTCATGGCAGATTTTACCCAATCTTGTGAAATGTCTTGAAACAGACTCTCCCCTCCAGAGCTTTCTAAGGGAGCTGAGACTCAGGGAAAGCTGTGACTTGTGACAGCAGCAAATATGGCCCAGAGTTTTTCTTGAGAAGAGCCTTGCATTCGGTTTCATCCTCCTCCACATCATGTGTCTCCCTAGCTCTGGCACCAGCTGAGTGTAACAAGCAAATTTAAAGTTGAAGAAATAAATTATTAACACAGGCTAACCTGACTTTAGCCTTATTAGCTGTTCTTAAATGCCTGAAAATTTAAGTTACATGAGGTTTCGGTTTGTTATAGCTGCCTGTAGTTTAAGCTGAGCAGTTCTCAAATCTGTAACAACTGAAGCCAGAAGCATTACAGGCCAGCACTTACAGGGATTTCTACGAGCTTTGCTTTATGATTTTCCATAAACATTCCTGTAATAGCTCTCCAATCCACAACACTTTTTTTTTTTTTTCCAAAAGACTTGCATATCAGCAGATGTAGGATGATGGTTATATAAAAGCAGAGCAATCTTAATCCAAGTAAATCAAGACATTTTAGAGCCAGCCAGGTATTACAATAAAATTTTACTTGGCTATCTGTACAAATACATTCAAACAGTTAATTGACTAATTTAATGCACGTAGTAAGCAGACATTACTCTCAACTGACAGCACCAGGTGGACTGAATATTTTTCATACAGACCAGACATCCAGCATGAAACTGAAATGCAGAAATAAACATAAGAAAAGAGATAGCACAGAGAAAGAAAATGTTTCTTAATTATGCGGTGTCCACTTTCTGTAACAGATTGTCCTCCTAATTCACCCTAGCTTAATCAACCTGCCAACTTGCTTTGGAAACAAACGAGCAGCTGCACACCCAGAGCTCTGCTTATCTGCTGTACAGGTGTCCTTGTTTGCATATTTTAGTTATCCAGTGGTTCACGCCAGTGTCAGAGAGTGCACACTGGAGGATTATAAAACCCCTATTGCACAGAAAGAAAATACGCTGTCTGTTGTCAAGAATGACTGCAGCTTCAGGTCAAAGGAATAGAGGTTGCTTTAAACTATTCACTGTAAGCTTTGTGAATGAGGAAGTGAACTTAGTGACAAGTTCCTGAAAGCATGTGACCCAGTTATGCAGCTGGTACTACACTGGCTGGGATGTACTATTTTGAGGTACAGTAAAAGAATAAAATCTGGCTCTACATCTGTGTTTGAAGGAGAAAATAACAGCCCTTTCCAAGCACCACCAAAACGTATATGGAGACTAACACATGCATGTTCATATGAATGGTAGCAACCACAAGAAAACCATGAGTAAGAACAAGGATAATTCTTAGCTAAGCAGAAGAGCAGCAACTAGTTAATATAAATGCTATAGAAATAAATTCTTCCTGGAAACAGAGCTAAATTTTCATAAGATTGAAGATAAACCTGGCCATGGACATCAAGGGCAACAAGAAGGGTTTGTGTAGGTACATAGGTGATAAAAGGAAGATCAAGGAAAACGTAAGCCCTCTCTGGAAGGAAGTGAGAAAATGGAGAGTCTTCCACGTTTCCAGAGGATCAGGTTCGGGACCACCTAAGGAACCTGAAAATGCACAAATCCATAGGACCTGATGAAATATATCTGCAAGTCCTGAGGGAACTGGTGGATGAGGTTGTGAAAGCCCTACGTCTCACATTTGAGAAGTCATGGCAGTCTGATGAACTTATCACTGACTGGAAAAGGAGAAACATAACCCCCATCCTTAAAAGGGGGGGAAAAAAGAGGATCCAGGGAACTACAGGCCAGTCAGTCTCACCTCTGTGCCTGGCAAGATCATAGAGCAGATCCTCCTGGAAACTATGCTAAGGCACATGGAAAACGAGGACATGATTACTGATAGCCAACATGGTTTCACCAAGGGCAAACTATGCCTCACAAATTTGGTGGCCTTCTACAGTGGGGTTACGGTGTTGCTAGATAAAGGAAGAGAAACTGATGTCATCTACCAGGACTTGTGCAAAGTATTTCACACTGTATCTGGAGAACTGTGGCCAGGAAGTTGAGGAGGGGGGATTCTCACCCTCTGCTCTCTTGAGACTCCACCTGCAGTGCTGCACCCAGCTCTGGGGCCCCCAACATAAGAAAGATATCGACCAGATGGAGCCAGTCCAGAGGAGGGCCGCAAAGAGGATCAGAGGGCTGAAGCACCTCTGCTATGATGAAAGGCTGAGAGAGTTGGGCTTGTTCAGCCTGGAGAAGAGAAGGCTCCGGGGAGACCTTATTGCAGCCTTCCAGTACCTGAAGGGGCTACAAGGAAGCTGGGGGGGACTTTTTACAAGGGCCTGTAGTGATAGGACAAGGGGTAATGGGTTTAAATTGAAAGCGGAGAGGTTTAGATTAGATATCAGGAAGAAGTTCTTCCCGGAGTGGGTGGTGAGGCACTGGAACAGGTTGCCCAGAGAAGCTGTGGATGCCCCATCCCTGGATGTCTTCAAGGCCAGAGAGGATGTGGCTTTGAGCAACTTGGTCTAGTGGAAGGTGTCCCTGCCCATGGCAGGGGGTTTGGAACTAGATGGTCTTTACAGTCCCTTCCAACCCAAACCATTCTATGAGTCTATGATTTTGAATTACTCAGAACCTTGTTTGACCACAATGGGGCATTAGCCCAACCCACAGAAACAGCTCAGCAAATGTTTAAGTTCAAGGAGGGAAGCTGCACAACAGATGTGAATCTCATATATCCATTACAGAAGAAAATAAAGGGTTGATTAATCTGATATAATAGTCTTAGATTTACATGGTTTCACATAGCAACCAGGATTCTTACCTCAAGATTACTTACTTAAACATCTTCTGAGATACAATTGGAAAACAAGCTTTCATTTTGTCCTGTTACAAGTGAGTAATGTGTTTTACTAGAGTTTCTACAAAGATGTTTTGGTTTAGCATACATTAGAGAAAGTTTAATAAAATTTATCCTCCTTTATTTGTCCTAATCACGTTTTGAAAGACATGGTTATCTTTCTTTGCAGTCCAATAGAATTATAAATACTTGAAGAACAAAAGCAAAAAAAAGAATTAACTTTAAAAAATAAGTATTTTTTCCAAAAGAGTTCTTATTAAAAATTAATGATCAAATATTCTTTGAAATATTATGTTCAGTTTAATTCATAGATTTCTAAAGCATAAAATTAAATGTTCATAATCTGATATTCATTCATTTGATAGAAGTTTTTAACTAAATTCTGATAAATACTGAAAATGTAAAACACTTCCTTGTAAACCAAGTTTAGAATAAATAAAAATTCTAACAGACAATACTCTGATACTTAGATCTACCTTTTCAGAACTCAACTGAGCATTCTGCTGTAGCAAATATAGTTTGCATTGGCTGACCTGGCTGTTTAAACCACAGCCTACTGAACTGGTTGTTAATGTGCCATCAGCTTCCCATACTTCTCTCCATGCTTCCAGCCCTCTCCAGGAGTTTTTCAGCATGGGCAGAGGTTGGGGCTGCTCTTCTCCTTCCCAGCCATGCTTTTGTCATGAGCAGCAACTGCCTACACCAGGAGGGTATTGAGATACACAAGCACTTTTTGGACAATCTTAAGTAGGAAACACAGGTAACACAGGGAGGAAAAATGGTTTGTGCTTAGTCCAAAAGTTTTCCATCCTTTCTTGCAGCAAGGCATTGCCATTAAAAAACAGGCAATTGAAGGCAGAATTGGGTTTTGAATGGTAAGGATTAATCTTCTTTTATGTGTTTGCTTGAATAAGCCCTTCCAGGTAGGAGTGGGACTCTGACTAAGACCTCTCTGCACTTCTACAATACAGATAATACACAGACACTTTGAAAACAACGACAATCAATAATTCAACTGCTTGAACTTTTCGGGTGGCTCAGATGGTTGCCCTTACTCCTGCATTCAGGCAGCCAATGTTTTGTCCAACATGCCTGTTGTTTGTCCACATTGCGTAGTCCTGAGTGGGAGCCATCTCCTGTTGCAGCATGCTGCTTAAATAAACACACACTTACCGCACTACATGAGAGCTTCCCTTAATTCTGACAAGATTCCTGGTGACTGAATTGAGAAATTTTACTAAAGATCTACTTGGATGATGGAGCTTAGCTACATGACATAAATTGAGGGTGTAGAAATGGCTATAGCAAAGAAGAATCTGGCTGGGTGAACAATGACCCTTCGAGAAATAACATGTTTCTAAAACTGCAAAATAGAAGCAGAAATTAAATTGAAGGAATAGGAAATTGAAGGGAAAGCAAAGGGAAAGGAGAAGAGCAGGAAAACAATTTTTAATGGATTTTTAAACTATGTTAAAGACTAGTAGAGAAAAATATCAAAACAGCTTGATTCATACAAAGCTGATGTCCTGGAAAGATGTAATCTTTCATCTAGATGAGGACTTCTGCTATAAAATCAGAATATTGAAGTTTGAGCAGCATAGTAGAGAATGAGGTCAGCTTGGCATGTTCAGTAGCAATCTGTCTTGTAGGCACAGACTGCAGTTTGGAAAAAGCTACTCTGAACCTACTTTAGTTTAAGGCTCTACTTTAATCCACTTGTTCTAAGACAAGACCCAAATTGCCTTACTTAATTTCTAATCCAAACCACAGAGCTGTTCAGCCAGTATAAAGACAGCTAGGAAAAAGTCTAATTATATTCAGGTTTTCCTGCATACCTGCCAATATAGTTATGAAATATTCACATGAACATGCACACATGTACAGATATCTACTGTTTATACACAGGCATATGGTCTCTGTGTCTGTGCAGCTGTGCACACATATACACATCTCTCAGGAATATTGTATGTGTCTAACAATGGCTGTGCAGTTTGGCTTTTTAGTTTCTTAGTTATATTGAAAGCCACTTCTTACTTATTTAAAATTATATTTAGGATGTAGGTCTGCTATAAAAAGTGAAGTGTTATTATTAAGTGATCATTTGGGAATTTTTCTTTGTGTTTTCATGACATTTTTCCTCGCACTATTTGACTAACTTGCAATTTTGTTTAACCTGAAATTAAATATTTGCCTAAATGTGAAAAAAGTCTTATTTTATAATTGTAATTCATCTTGTAGGCATCTTGTACATTTTCTTTGCAAATGCAGTGACATCCTGGAAACCACTAGCTTAAAAGGGATCCCATATCCAGCTAAAATTAGAGCAGAGGCTGGTATCTATTATGGTTCATAGCTGAGGCTTGGGTTCTGGATGTTAAATATTGCCTGGCAGTCCCTTGTTGGGAAGGAAGGTGCAAAAAGGGGGAGCAAAACTGCTCCCTTTTCTTTGGTCAATTTATACTGTATTGAATTTTCAGACTGGAAACTACGGGGAAAAGAGTTGGTTTATTGTAAATATCACTTAATTGTAGACAATATAAAGGGAATGCAGCAAACTTTTTTTTTTTTTTTTTTGGTAATGTGGCAAAATGCTATTTAAACAGAACCAATATTCTAAAGATGGTTTCCATCCTTTCAAAGTACATAACCAACCCCCCAGATCTTACCCTCTCACATGCTGTGATAAACTTAAGAGAAAATGTAAGTACCTTTCTGGTTAAAACCAATCTCTCCTCTGTAAATATAGATTTGTTTTAACAAAGGCTTCTTTCAATAATATAAATAATGATAAAAATAATGGAGTCATCAATGTTGACTTGGTTCAATATCTGGGACAAGTATCCCCTCAGGTAAAGCCAGTAAGCCTTCTGGAGTCAGCTATTAGATTATTAATCCCATCACTCATAAAATGCTTTATTCCATTTATTACTTATGTCAGCATGCAGCCCACCTTCACACCTCAAATTGGTGAGCTAGCATCAAGTGTTCTCTAATAGTGTTTAAGTGCAAGGGATTCAGTTTGCTTTACTTAGCCTGTCGGAGTTCTCTACATGACTTCCCATGCTCAGCTGCATACATGGATTGAAAACCCTTCCATATGGCTTGGAGCATAAACTGTTATCTTTCTACTTCCCAATATGCCACTTGAGAATATCTTGTTTTAAAGTTGTAGTTTCTAAAGAAGTTTTTTAAAGAAAACTGACTTAAAGGCTCTCATTTTCTGGGGCAACATCCCTCCTTGCTGTGCTGAGGATATAGCATCAGACTGATACTGAACATGGTCTGAGTATGGGCAATTTGTTTCTACAGTTTCTACCTAGTTAGCTTTTTCTGATGAAGACCTAGAGATGTTTCTTCTCTAATCCTTAAGGAAGATATGTGTTTGGCATTGAGCATGACTTCAAGCAGGGCTTTGTGAATCTTGCTAGTTAGTAACTAACAGAAATCCATTCCTTTAGGGAAGGATTTAGTAGGTGTGAACCCTATGGAGCATCTGCAGCCAGTCTCATGGCAGAAGAAATGTTGCTTGCTTCCCTCCCATGCAGCTCTGTTCGTGGGAGACAAGGCAAGTGCATCAGGCCAGCAAGATTATCTGTAATCTCCTTTCCTTGTGCTAACAGTGATGAATCACCATCCGTCAATTTTGGTGGGGTTTATAAAGGAGTTTTGGGGACAAGAAATCACTGACAGCAGAAGCAGCCATGAGTGCATCCGCTCTCTGCCTTTGTTCTGCTTGACTGCAAGCTCACCACATGACATATTCTAGAAAGAGTACTTCCTTCAATGGGAAACATAAATGGGTGGCAACTGACAGTAATTATTTTGTGGTACTCATTAAATTCTTAGCCATAAAGGAAGTGGTGATACACTGAGATGTTTTCAAAGAAAGCATGTGGATGCACAGCCCTGCAAAACATGCAGGAAGAAATGCTGGTCTGAAAAAGAATGAGTTTTGTACAGCATGCTCATATATGACTTTCAGGCAAAACTTTGCTCCTTAAATCTCTAAGAACAGAATTTCTACAGATACTATCTTGCTTCAACAAATGAAAGATTTAACAAAATGTCAACAGAGAATGTGCTTATCTTGGTCTTTTTTTTCCCCAGAAAGTTACTATCTCTAATATGCATCCTGTGCAGGTTTGAAGGAGGGTATAAGTTTGTTTAAAATGAGACTTTTTCAAATCTGTGATAGTGACAAAGACAATTAAATTGAAATGGTCTTGCAAGTATTTGATTCAGCACTCAAAGCATAATATTTCATTACAATCCAAATTATGTTTCAAGATTTAAGAGTGTTAAAATATGTTAATTGAGACATTCAGAGTGACAAAAGTTTCAAATGTGAAATCTCCTCTTTCTTGGAAAACTACTTAGAGTAAAGCAATATTTGATTTCTCTTGATGTGGGTTTAGATAGTTAATATCAAATGCTAAATTAAACGTCAATAATCCTTAAGGAGCCTATCTTAGTCACACTTTTTTAATCAAGGTTTTCAATGTGAACTTGAGGTCCATTTGCTCTCAGAATATAATGAGAATTATACAAATCTCACACATTTCCACGCAGAGCTTATTATGGAGGTTTCATTTATGCTTATTTAAGCTACATTTTAAATGCTACATATGAATATTTTGCTTCCAAGAATGCATACAAAAGAAATAAGGGACTCTGCAGGCTAAAGGATTTTCAGTCATAGCCTTCAGAAAAACAAAAAAGAACCCAACCAAAACACCCCAAAACAAACAAACAAACCCCCCAACCCTTCCTTTCCCCCTCCCCGCATCCCCCAAGACAAAGAAAAATTAACAGTACATATTTTAAAATATTTTCTAGAAAAATGGCAGGAAGGCAAATGCAGGTTGTATTGTGTAAAATGTGAATCAGTTAACGATCAATGTTTTAAGCAGAATATCCCTATTGGATGATGATTCATTAGTGTTATCTCAGGGAAGGAGGTTATTGATAATTTGATACTGCACATCCACTATCCTAATCACTATTGTCAGAAAGTCTATTAAAGATCATAGGTCATGGATCTAAAATTAAGCATGCCATAAAAAAGGGCAAGGGACAAGGACAGACATTCTTATAGATTAAGAATTGCACTAAAATGTATTGCATAAATTAATTTTGCAAAGATATTATTTGATAAAATAAAGCTACAATCTTCAGTGAAATATTTCTCATTTTAAATGAACTGGAGATGGTAATCTGAGTATTAAAACCCCCAAAACTGGGACTGTTTTTTGTCCTGTCATATATGAATCTGTCTTCAAAATTTATTTCTCCTACAGATTATGCTGTGTTAGTGTGCTTATTACAAAGTAATAAGATACGCTATTTTTTTTTTTCTCTTTTAGTCTTGAAGCACTCTAGCTTTTGGACAACTCCAGGCATTTTTCTCAATATTTTGCTGAATGAGAAGATGAGAGCTGCATGGCTAACTGGCATTTCGGAGCCATCACCATGAAAAGAGATGCTGTTGTCTGTGCGAGGGAAAGGACTGTATGCCATGTTCCACGCTGCATGAAGGAGAGCTTCACCCTAAGGACTGGCTAGCTGTACCAGAGTTTAGCTTGGTTGCTACAAGTGCAAGCCAAAACCACACTGTCACTTTAAGCAATAACCTTAGCTTGAGTCAGCAGACTGCCAGCATGAATGCAACACTCCCAGAAGCATCTTGGCAGGAACTAATTAAAAAAAACCTACTGATACTGAACACATATAACATATACTTGTGACTTTCAAAACGGGACTATACAACTCAATAGAAGTATGCCATTTGCTTATTGGGTATTGTACAAATTCTCCCCTAAATTCCTTTTTAAGGGTCACCTTCCTGTATACCTTGCTTAATCTTAAACACTTATGCTTAACATAAATTATGTTGAAAGCAAAAGAAAAAATAAGGTATTATCATTTTCTTTCAAACAAAATAATACATGGAAACAATACAGTTACAATGTCTTTTGGCATCTGTTAAGACAGACATGACAAAGGAAAAGAAACCATGCCTAATTCCAGCCTAAACCTCAGGAGGTCACCTTCTTCATCTTTATATTCCAGCCATTAGCCTATACTGCTTATTTAACCACCTTACTATGAGACTCACACTCATGACATATCCTTTTCCACAAGCTGAACTAACAGAGTTTTCTACCCATACTGCTATGACAGCTTTTATACACCTTTCCTTTTTGGGATTTCCCACAGTTTTCTGACAGGTCATAATCTCCTCGCGTCCCTTTATTGTTCCCTATTTCCCGCTCTCTCTCCTTTAACATAGAAGAAGAGGTCTCTCACTGCACCAGTGGCTGGCTCTTTTGGAAAAGCATGGATGACTGCCTGTCCAGAGTGAAGGAGGAACTGGACGCTAGGTTGGGCTTGACCAGGCTGTGACCACTTTGCCCATTCTGAGGCTGAAGGACCGGCTGAAGAGCCAACACAGTACTAACATTTCTGAATCAGGTGTTTTTACATCACGGCCCTGAGCTTCTACATAAGCCTATACAAATTACAGATGTTATACAGACACATGGCTGTCATTAAAGATGGCAGATGTTGTCTGAGGGCAGACAAGGTGGTAGTCAGCAAGTCCCTTTGGGTATTAATGTGCTTGGGCATGAACTTCAGTCTTTGAAAGTAGCTGTGACAATCTTCAATGAGAGAAGAGGCTTAACCACAATAGTTCAAGTAAGATCTAGTATATTTCATCCTACAGTGCTGCCAAAAGTGTGTTACAGCACCCTGGTTTTCTTCTGTTTGGTGAGATAAAGTAGGTCAAGTGCCTGCCAAAAGTCAGCCTCAAAGGTAATGGGAGTTGTGGGTGCAGTAGCAGAAAAAACACAGAAGAAGCAAGAGCTGGTGAGGTAGAAGGAATGGGGAAACCAGCACTTCTCATCAGATGTTACTGTTTGGGCAACTTCTATTATCATCCATTTGGCTAAGAAGCTACAGGTTATGACATTGTGAGAGAATTTCCATTTGAGCCCTGCAGTCAGTTTTTCAGAGGTCTGTTCTGCTACTAGGTGATGATGACAGGAGCCAAGCTGAACCCCACAGACACTGTGGATCTGGTGCGTTGTTACAAGCCCACAGAGCATCATGTTCAGCTAAGAATGGATCTAGATGTGTAAATTAAGCAATGTTAAAAAGGTTTTTTCTACTACTAATGTGTTTTAGGCTATGGTGCTTGCTGCTGTTTTCTCCCACATAAGTGTCATGAAGGTTATTGTTCTAAAACAGGATGGCTGCCTCCAGCACCAGACTCGGGAATGCCAACTGTAATTAAAGACTTGGAAAAAAAAATGCATTTAATGCCTTATTCAGGGTGACAAGTGTTGTCTTACCTTGGGAATGTCTATGAGCCTAATAGGTGTAGTTTTCCCATTCCACTTTCCCTTGCTGCTTCATTTGATAGTAGCTTTCTTTTGCATGTTTTTGAGACCAACATTTAAGTTATGCACTTGGTAAGCTCGTGTTGAAGTCATAACAAAATGTCACACTAATTTATTCTCTGGGAATATTTTGCTAGCTTCTTGTATTAATTCCCCTCAAAGCTAATTTAGATGCTTGTTGTCTGTGTATTCTGTATCTGTCTGTATTAATAATTGTGCAAGTGTCTGAACAAATTAAGACATTTTACAGCATTTAAACATCCCAAAGATCTTACATTTTCTGTGAAAGTGGAGAGGTTGTACTATAATTTATGGATGTTTTCCCATTAATCTCTGAATTGTTTTGGCAGCTAATGCCTAAAAGCAACAGCTACCTGGCAAGGACAGAATATCTGTCAGACCATGAAGGGTGCCTGCATTTATTGGAGAGATAAATGGGAACACTGAAATAGAGTTAAGCCCAGAGAAGGAAGCTCATCCTCAGACAGACTTGCCAAGCCTGTTTCATTATAGCTTACAGCTTTCATTGTAGCTTAGTGAATGCTGTTAAGTACTCTGTTAAAATAAACTTACTTTTCCAGACAAGTAGCACTGCAAAACCCTAAGGTACCACTGCTAATGCTTGAACTTGTTTACTATTCTTTCACATAAAAATACAGCTACTATAATAAAGCGTCCAAGCTTTCTTAAAATGTATTTTCTAATCCAGAGCCTCTAGATGCTTTCTTAATTTGTACCTTTTCTGTCCAGCCATAATGACACAAACTACTTCTTAAGGTGTGTCATTTATAAAGCAGCAATTTTTTAATTTATTTTGAGGGCAGAAAAATGTCTTTCAAGTTCCTTTCATTCTGATAATGTTACACTATAGAATTATAATTCATACTCATCACTGAAGACACATCCTGGAAGGTCTTCCTGCAACCAAAATGACAACATTTTCATTTTTAGAGCAAATAAGTATTTTCTAGTTATTTCTAAGTTTCTTGGAGAAGAAAAAATGCAAATCAAAATCTGAAGACTGTCTTAAAAACATAATTTCAATTTTTTTGTACGTACTTACTTAAAATGTATTTTTTGAGTTTCTTACCTATTTACTTAAGTTATATTCTACTAGTTAACTAACTCTTGTTTAAGACAGGAGAACAAATCAAGTTTATAGCATAATTAGGAAAAGAATCCATTGGTTGAAATGAAGAAGCTTAAAGGAATGTTTAACAAATATTTTCTTACAGGGAAAGAAGAAAATTTACAACAGAAATCATGACAGAGTTTTAAACTGTATATTATCTTTTTCTCTTTTTTTGCTTTTTTAATATAGTAAAATTTTACATTAAAAAGAGGAAACCTTTCATGTCTGCCAATGACACCTGTGGTTAGAGCTGAATTGAAGACCTTCAGTTCCATAAGACAACATAACACCTACAAAGCTTCAAGATTTTCACATGCAAGATTTTGTATCATGTTGTATATATTTATTTTGGATGAACTTTATTCAGGCCTAATTGGAAGTAAGGAAGCATGTTTTCTGCTTTCACTGTTATTTTTCTCTTATCATATCATAATGTTTTATACTTGGGGGGAAATTAAGACCACAGGTTCTACTCACATGAAACTTTGTGTATGGCATTGTGCACATTTGCAATCATATTTTTCCAGTCATAGTTAACTTAAGATATAATACAATGCACTGAGAACAGCTGCCTTAAGAGATTCCCTTCCCATACTCCTATATCTGCAATCCATATACCTAATTGGATTTCACTTTACTACTGTATTAACGGAATTAGTTACTAAACATGTGTAGATCATGTAACTTATTTCATTATATGCTAAACGAACCTTAGTTGAAAACCTCAGATCTTTAAGGTCAACTCTTCCAGAAGGTGTTAGTTGCATTATTTTCTGTTAGCATCAACCTGAGACCTGACTACAGATCTAACAGTCCTTTGCCTTTAATTATTTTCCCTCCTCTCTTCCAAGGGACTTCAGATGACATTTTTTATTCATCACAAGTCAGCTAAAGTTTTATTGCTCACCGTGTATTCACCAGCAACATCTACTAATAGGCAAGTCCAGTACTGCCTTTTCCCTGGTACAGATTTGCAACAGTAAAGTGGTCTTTAGAACTGATGAATAGGCATAATAAAATTACCAACAGAGAATGAACTAGTTGACCTAAGAGATCTTTTTCACCTCTAATTTCTGTGGAAAAAAAAAAAATACTAAAAGTACATTAACCTCATCTACAATGTCCTCTGTCAAATAATGATCCTGTTATAAGGTCATTAGAGAAAATATTGAGATACATTGCAATACTGCTTACGGAATTATGCAATAAGCTCCTTACATTTGCAAGTTATATTGAACAGCACAGTATATGAAAGTATTTGTATTTAAACTGTTCACTCAAGAAGGCTTTATGAACATGCTAAGTGCTTTAATAGCCATTATGAAAATCACTCTCATTATACACGATATAGTAATCTCAGGCCTATCAAAATCAGGCATAGGCTTTTTTCCCAGAGTGACTGTAAACAGAAGTCTAGGTTATCACTGAAGCTTATTTTAACCAACATTTTGGGGATTAAAAAAAAAAAAAGAACCCTATATGGATCAAATGATGGTCCTTAAAAGAAAAAATAAAAAAGCAATCACTGAATTGAATCCTGTGAGAGGAAATTGGGCCAAAATTGATCTGGATAGCCAAATTTATTATTACATGCAGTGAATGTACAATAAAATGTGATTAGAGCAAGTGTGCCATCAGTCCTTTTTGCAAGATCAAGCACAGAACAGCACAGCCTTGATGAAAGGAATCGATAGCATTGAAAGCAAAATTGGAGGGCTGTCAAATCATCTTAATTCCTGTTTTCTGAATGAGTGGAGTGGGATCACTTCATGCACATGCTAATAACCAAATTAGTGTGCTTTTGACTCAGTACATAGTCAAGCTTCTATAAAACTTAAATAATAATACCAAAGGGAAGAAAAAAAAAACCCACCCACATGAAGCAGAGATACCACAAAACATGTTTCACTCTGAATTCTTAATAATTAGGAGAGCTGCATTTCTCTTAATTTTGTAGACATTAGCTTATGTAAGCTACAACTTCATCTCTCTTAATAGACATGTTGGTTGGCAATCTTTGTTCTCCCTTGACTGGAAAGATAATCTACTCAACAAGCACACATGCATGTACGCACAACAGACATAGCAGGACTTGGCCGTTGAAATCCATCACTCAGAAGTGAATAGTAAAATATTCCTTTGAGGTATTTCTCACAAAATTTCTTCAGAAAGGTTTGAGGGTGGTTTCAGGGTCAACTTAAGCCAACCTAAAACTGAATTTACCTTAAGTTCTGCTCCCCACACCCTGTCACGTTTCCTCTCAACCTCCCTCATGTACAGTAAGTCAGCTGTCAATGGGGTCAGAAACCGTGGAGACAAGGTGATGAGTAGGTGAAGGTTATATGGCTATGTGTTACCTGCCACCCTTACAGAAAAAATCAGGACAAACTGATAAATCTACAGATTCTTCAACAGCAATCTGTGTTCTGCTTTGCTTATATTTGTATCACTTTTAGTTACTTGTTGGTGCCTTCCCTAAGAGATGTTCAACATTTTACAGTGTGAAGGGCCCTCCTGAAATCAGTGTTGGGAAATGCAGAGGAATGGAGTATCTCAGCAGATACAGGTTCACGAAGTTAGAACTTCCATCTGACATTTTTTTAAAGCCATATTTGAAGTAAGGTATCAGAGCACTAAGCATAACAACAGAACAGCAGTTGGACAAGGCTGTCAATGCTAAGCTTTTCTCATGCTTCATCCAGTAAATGGACAGACTGTACTGCAATTTATGAGAAAATGCTGCTGCACTTCAAACCTAGAAAGTTATAGAAAACCATATGGTGCTTCTTAAGCTTTAACATTTAGTCTTGGCCACCAGCATGATGACCTTGATGTTTAATGTGAGCCAGGTACTTGTTCTTAATTTGTGGTTCCTCTGTAATGAGATTACTGGGTATGGTTAACGATAAGTGTCATTAACCTAAAACTCTGTTAGCTGACTAAACATGGTGTCTATTTTTAGGCTGTCAGGAAGCAGATATATTTATTTATTTATTTTAAAATGAGATATAGAAGCAAGCAGCCTCATATTTGTTGCATTTAAAGTACAGTACTTGTAGCCTGTTCAGCTACCTCCATGTGGGCATCTAATGAGAACACCAGCTTGTCAACTATCATGTTTTCAGAGCACACTTTGTACTCATTTTCATACATAAAAGAATATTATCTTGTATAGCACTAGGCATTTGCATTCCTACTCATCCAAGTCCTTCCATAGCAGTGTAAACAAATATTGGTGATACGTATACGGAGCTGCACCGAAAAGTTTTCCATTCCAGTTGCAGTTTGTACAGAAGGAAATATTTCTTTTTCTCTTTGTTTTGGTAGGTGTGCTTGATGCCAGTACGGTGCAAATTGCTTCTCCAAAGACTTGGAGTGAGAGGACTCCAAGCCTGAGCTATTAATAACCACCATTGGCAACACAGGGTCCATGAGCATATGGGAAAGCACTAACCAACTTCCAAACTAGCAGCATCTGGGGTTTCAGAGTCTCCTCATGGATGAAGTAATTCAATCCAGAAGTTACACACATCATACTTAACTAGGAAAACATATTCTGCACCACAATGAGAAAAAATCCTGCATAATTCTAACAATTCCTTAGGTAAATATTTTTGGTAATTCAATTGACCCAGTGGATCAGACATTAAACTTGCTCTAAAGCTCACATGACAAGAAAATAATATCTTTCCTGCTTTCTACTGGCCATATCAAATATACCTGGTAAACTACCTAAAACAAAACATCACTACTTGTATAATCCCTGGTTACTGAAGAACTATGGACACTGTTCTTCCAAAACAAGTGAGTGTGAGTCCCTATAGCAAAATTTCAAGTGTAAGATCTTATCATGATCAGTAACTGGCATCTGTTAGGTTTCTTTGTCCCGTATTAATATTGCTTTAATATGTCTATTATCAGTAAAAAAAAAAAAAATTACTATAAAGTTCTCCAAATATTTAGACATGTGAGCAGACAGTTTTTAAATGCTGGGGTGTTCTTTTCCTCCCTTAAGCTCAGTTAAAAATTACTTGTGCCAGTATTGTCATTACTTGCATTAGACCCATAAAGTCATTCAGTGTTTTCACTAATTTAATTATAAAGTACTTCTCTAAACTCTAGTTTTAAAGCATTTCAAATTTTAATCTTGTGGTTAAACCTTTTCACCAAACCAAATAGCTCCTTGATTGCATCTCTTGCAATAGCTGTAATGAAGAGTTGCCTTCTAGTAACCACTGATGGTACTGAAGTGCACCATTTAAGTATATGTATGCTTATTGCACCAGACTGATACCGATGCCTGCAGTAGGACTGATATTCACAATACAGATTGGAACACATATGTGAGATAATCATATTCCTATTTGCATATATGCAATGACAAATACAAATGTTTCCTCTAGCTCATTAGATGTAACTTGGGCTCAGTAAAATCTCTAAAAGACTGAAAAATCAACAGATACGGGTAACACAGAGGCTATAGAATCCTTGTCCAACTTAATTGTATTTGACTGTTCTGCTAGTGTATCAGAAATAAAAACAGTACAAATTTTTGCAAGCTCACTGTGTTCTTATCCACAGGCAGAACGAGCTGCTCTGGGAAAGTAAATTCAGGTTCCAACTATTTACATGGAGCATTGCTAGAGGCCTGGGGAAAAGGTTCATTTTCCTCAGCTAGCTTGCAAAAGAATCTCAGTGAAGTCTGCAGTAATTTGCATCATTCCATGTTCCCTAATGGCAGAGTTTCAGTCCGACCTCATGGCCTCATGTTTATAATATTACAGTTTTTCTGTAGTTGTGGTCCAAACCATGCTTGTGCCTAACATGGCTTCAGCAATGCCCACAGTACTCTGATTTATCTTTTTATTTTCCTGAATTGCTGACTCAGTCCAGTTTGACTAGCTGTGGTGATAACCCTATGTAATATGCCTGACTCAAGCAGTAAGCCCTCTCCAAGAATGGAAGAAATTGTTTCATCTGAGTTCTGATATGCAATCATATCTTCTGCTCTATTTTCAAACTTACAGGTGGCAAAGGATTCTTTTAAACAAGCTACCTATTAATTTGTTAATTTACAGTTTTTGTAGTCAGTTCACCAGTGTGGGCATGCAGGTGAAAGTGGTGACATTCAGTTACAACATTTATCTTAGGCCTCCAAAAGATATTCTGAGCTGGGAACAAAGCACCGTATTACACATCAGCATGGGGAATGATATCAAACTTGTGGTAGTGTTTAGTTGCAAAGAGTCTTTCTTCCCCTTGTAAAACTCATTAATTACGGTAATAAATTTCTGAAAAATATTTATTCCCAAAGTCAAATAAATGACCTTACGTTCACTCAAGATTTGGAAAATGATGTAGATGACTCCAGATTTAGAAAAAGCAACCTCATTGCTAGTCCAGTGCACAGATAGGAAACAAGCACTCGGAGCTCCTAAGGACAGAGGAGCCAGAAGGGCAGGGCATGGCAACAGCTGCAGGCACAGCAAACAACACCTAGATCAGGATTTCTGATTCCCTCTTTATTTCAGGGCATTGAGCAGCATTTCAGCAATCCAGTGCCAATAATAGAGCACAGCACATATTGTGCTAAGAAAAAAACCCAACATCAGGCTGTTTAAATATCTCTACTGACTTGGACATATTTTGCATAAGCTATTCTACTATTACTTTGTCTTGGTTCTTAGTATGGCTGATAAACAGTTTGTTAAAGTATCATTTCCCCGCTTGGCATATCAGAAAAGTAATGCACAGCTTGTCATGCAAGCCACTTCAAATGACTTGTTCAAGAAACAGCTAGTGGCAGAACTGAAAATGCTGCTAAGTCATGTCTTCATCCTCTTAATGTTTTACTCACTAAAATCAGTTTCATTAGCTGAAACCACTGCCTTCTTAATGTCTTCTATGACTTTTGCTCTGAGAGGCCAAGAATGGGCTGCTTTGTCCCACCTGCATTACTCTTACACCTACTGAATATTCAGAAAATGATGCAAGGTATCCAAATGAACACTTTCGCTACAACATGTTGAAAGCTTGCAAAAAACACAAGCCAGAACATTGGTATGAAACAAGTCACCGTGGCTGCATTTAAGGTTTTAACATTTCAAAAGGAAGAGTCTTTCAAAATGAAAAGCACGCAGATTTGAGTATTTATAAAAAAAAAAAAAAGGCAGAATTCAAAAATATTTATGGGCCAGATTTTTTGCTATTTCATCTCCTATCATTTAGCCATACCTTAAATCACTTTCCCCACCCCCATCCCCCCAAAAAAACACAAAACCAAACAAAATTTTAGTGTCAGTTTTCTGTTCTCACCAAACCTGTCCACCTATCTGTGTACTGAAATAAGCAAGTATTAACAAAAACCAGCTTACCCTAGTAAAAATGTTAATCCAATTGACCTATTGAATTCTCAACAAGAAGAGAAAAACATCTCAAATATGTACACATTTTACATTCTTTCAGTCAATATTCTGAAGTGATTTAGTTACCACACCTGTCTGATGCTCCACTAAGCTTCACTCCATCGCTGTGGTTTATTGTTTCACAGATTTTATGTTGACGTTACAGTGACAACATCCAAAGTTAAAATGACCACTTAAGTTGTCATTCTAAGAGACAACTAATAATATGGTGTTCTGATACAAATGGGTGTGTGTAGTTAAAAAACACCTACCCTAAATAAACAGAAACTATCCTCATTTTCTTTTGTACTCATTCTTCAGTACCACGTTCCTGGAAGAATGTAACTCTTTAAATGAGGCCATTAGTAATGCATACATCTGTGAATATCATTGACTTTTCTTTGCTTCTTCAACAGGACAAAGATGCAGGTTAAGCCTGACTGTTCTTCCTTAGTAATTTTATGAAAGATTTGAATTACAAAAAGACCACTGGCAGAAGAAAACTGATTTGAAGCAATTGAAGGAGTGGACTTGGCTTTCACAGACAAGTAAATATGTAACTTCAGGAAATGAGAGCACTAAAAATATCATGCCATGGTTTTCATTTTTGCAGTTATTTAAGATATTGTTAAAATCTTGACAGACGTAATTTCATTATCTACAGTCTTATATGTGTGAGTCAGCCACCTTGCTATTGAGGCTAAGCTTACCTAACTGAGAAAAAAGCTATTCACATATAATAATATCGGTTTTCACTGTTCTTTTTCCTTGTATTTATCATCATAATATAATTTTTCTTTCCTACCTGCTTTTGTTGCACTTGGCATTAGAAAGAAGGGGATGTCTTAGCACAGAGATTGTATTTGTATCTGGTGAGTTTGGGCAATACCAGAGTCCTACAGTTTAATAATGTTGTGATGCAGTCTTGCTAAATCTTTCCTTTGGTTTTCTTGTATTAGCCAAGTCAAGCTAAGATTAGACATTCTTCACAAAAACAAGGGTTCTTTATCCCCACTAGCACACTCACCTAAAGTAGTTGATAACTTAATGCTACTGTTAATTGGTGAACATTCTAAAATATGTCAGGAGAAGTTTAAATAGGAGGCATTAATTGGGATTTGTCCCATATGGGAGTCATCTTGGGCCTGCATGAACAGAGAGACAAATGAAAAGGCTTCTCTCCCATTCAAAACGTGACCTCTCTGGGCTTATTTGGGCTCTTGATATAACAGGCACTGACCTAGCTAATTAGCTTGGCACCATTTCAGACAGCTGGATTAGAGTCAGTGATAAAGTGCAGCAGAAGGCACCTCTTGGCACAGGTCCCTGTAACTCATCCCGCCAGCCTGGAAATCCAGCAGAGGAGAAGGGTTCGCCAGGCTGCAGCTGGAGGCTCCTTCTGAGTCCAGAGAAATCATACCATTTGTCAAAGCTGCATTTAACTATACGTGCTTATTCTGCAAGCACAGAGCAATATATCTAACATAAATAAGTTACAGGACTGGGCCAAGCTACTGTAAATTAGTCCCCAGTGGACAAATACTCTGTCACTCTTTGCCGAAAAGAGAAAGTTTCATAAACTGAAAGCTGCATTACAATCCATGGGCACAGTTGCAACTCATACCCATTTAACTAGGACGCTCATCAGCTAAACGTATTTTACACCATGGAGCATAGATTTCATATAGATGTCCTTTAAACTTTTTTGTTCATTTAACATAGTTATGAATGTTATTGAAGCAATATGACCACTGTATCGAGTAAGAAAGAGCTTATTTAATTATTTCATATGATGGAGTCTACTTTGACCTTCTCAGGTTCATATAGTCTTTCTAATAAACCCTGAGCAGCTTCCTTTTCTCTTTCCCACCCCTCCCACTCTATACCCTCCTTTGAAAAATGGTATTAGTATGGAAGGGTGTATTTGCAAATTTTGTGGATATAATAGCAAGAACACTGAAGAGTGTATTCCTACATCAGGGACCGTGATTTTTAATGTAGGTTTACTATTATATGGTCCCTGAAATATATTGAGAGATTTAAAACATTCATCTTGAAATACAACTGTGTCAGGCTTGCATCGTTTCCCATCCACATTACATTCTGTACGATGTGAAGGGATTCATGGAGCTTTCTTTTCTGCTCTCATTACAATCTTTGTCACTAACAATGAGGTATCCAAATTTAAATACCTCATATATTTTGTCAGCTGTAGTGGTGTGCTATACTACTTTGACCTTTTTGATTGGCTTGCCATTTCAGTTCTTCCTATTTACAGCTTCATTAACCTGTGGGGGAGAGGTAGATGGGCTAACCAACCAAGGGATGGTGTATTGAAAAGGTCAACATAGTCCAGTGTATTTACAATCCCTTCACAAACTACATGCAAGCGGAAGATGTAGAGTTCCCCATCTAGGAAAGTTACAGCAATAGGAAAAATGAAGCAACATGAATTTTCTCTGAATCCCAGACATTAGGGAAATGAAAGGAAGCAGAAAAAAACCCTCCAACTCCATTTCAGAGAGATACAGCATTTGTCAACTTGTAGTTCATAGCAGAAAACATTTGATCTCAAATACCCGACATTACCCAGCTAAGTGAAATCTACAATTATTACTATTTTAAGTTAGTCTTGAAGTCAACTCTAAAAACATTTCACTGCCTGTTTAATATAATCCTGGGAAGATAGAATGAAAACTGAATGAGCTCTTTGGCACAGAGAGCTTTTTAAACAGGAAATTCTGAATTTTGCCAACATTCTTTTCTATAGACTTCATTAACCATCATCTTCCATATGAGAAAACATTAGTAACAGTTATGTAATTAGTGCCACAGCACGATAAATAATTCATAACTGGTTCATAAAACAAACTTCTATTTAGACCACAGAGAGATAGGACAAAACTTAGACTAAACAATGAGTTTGATAGCAGAGGGCACTGTGCTATGGGAGGCTCTGTCTTTCAGATAAGAAGAAAAACAAAACTAATGGCCACATATGATCACTGAGGTTGTTTAGGCATGTTAATCTGAGTGAACTGGCCAGATTCCAGCTTCTGTAATTACAGGTCTCTTGGCATACCTAATTTTCCCTAAACCTAATTGTTTTGGGTGGCAGGAGGTTGGGGGGAAAATAGCCTCCCTTGCTAAGTACCTGAGTGTTCCTCCATGAAGCAGAAGAGCATTTCTGTGGTGAAAAGGAAATAATTTTGCATGCAGAATTTTGAAGACTGGATATGAAATTATTTGGGAAAGTAACATATAGCAGAGAAATTTTTTCAAAAAACAAGATTTCCCCTACCTTCATATCAATGAATAAATAACGCCAGCTCCAGATAGTATCTTGTCTATCTTTCTTGCAATAGACTACTCCTCTGTCCTGAACTAGAAATAAAACCTGATTCATTAAAGAAAGGAAGAAATAGGAAATTATTTATTCAGCTGTTTAGGTTTATAAGATTGCCGCTATGTATGTTTTTATTTCGCTTATATATTTTAACACTTTTGGCCCTCTTTCTTCAGTCTTCTCAGCTTCCAACAGTCACTACTGTTACATGTCTAGTAGCTGTTGTACTTTATTTATTTATCTGTCTTTTATTCTTTATTTAAATTAAAGTAGCATTTAGGAAACAACTAATTTCACAGCCATGTTATACATGCATATAATGACTGTAAGGTCTAAGGAGCATAATAAAGACAGGCATTTTTATCACCAAAGAAAATTGATTAAGAGACCTCCT
The DNA here is from genome assembly GCF_000690775.1 of Eurypyga helias. Lineage (NCBI taxonomy): Eukaryota > Metazoa > Chordata > Aves > Eurypygiformes > Eurypygidae > Eurypyga > Eurypyga helias. Next base: position 154,118 of record NW_010240490.1, on the reverse strand, counting down.
TAGAGTTACACAGGATGTTTGTGGCAAAGGCAGAAAATAGCACAGGCCTCCTGAATGCCATGCAGAATGATTAAAACAGCAGTATGAGCCATGACAATCCTGCTAATGCTTCAGTTTCTAAGCAAGAGAAAAAGCTCAAAAATAGAGGCATAAATAAAATTGAAATGGGTAAAAAATGGCAGAGCAGTAAGTACAAATATAGTATGAATAGTCAAACATTTACAGCAACATGAATGGTTATACACCTGCTCCATTGCATTTAGTAGCTACACTCAGAGCATATACACGTGATCTCATGCACCTGAAGAACTTGGTAAGAGAATCTAAATGCTTACATTTCCCTTTTTGTTAAACATACTGTGAATATTAAGGTACCATCCATTTTAATACTGTTTAATATACTTCTAAGATGATGATTATCTCCTTTTATCTCTCAGAGAAAGAAAACAGCCCATGCTTCCATAAGGAAGTTTCATATTTGTTGATTGAAAACACCATGCATAACATGAAGAAACAGAGCACGACACAAACTGGCTACTCTTAGGAGAGTGAGACTATCAATGTAATCTATAAATAAACAAAATCTTAGATTGTTTTGGCATATCCTTTATATATACACACACCAGGGTTTGAACAGAAATCTTGTCATTGCATGACTTCTCTTCAATGTGTTAGTCACACAAAACAGTTTTGAGAAGTGTTATACTAAGTGGTCATTTTCAATTTATACACCACAAAACGAAACCGCAAAATTAATTAGATCCTATTGCTAATCAGAGGAATCTGCTCCAAAGAAATACTCTGACATATTGGTAACTTGGTAATGTGTTAAATTTCTGTAGGCCAGCAATTTCTTTTGGCTTCCTCTACATAAACATCTAATAGTAAAAGAAAATAAAATAAAATAAAAAAAAAGTAAATCAACACAGTTTTATTGAAGTCTCTGTTGATTTAAACCATCTGAAGTTCTGGCTCAGTACTGAGAAGAGATTATTTATTATTACAAGCAAAGCATACGTAAAATGTGGGATATTTTATCTTTAGAGGCTTGGCTGGAAATGTTTTTCTTGGTTGCATGAAGAAAACTGAAGACAAACATTTTGAACATGAAAAAAATTCCTCAGATTTATGAACTCTGAAGAAAAAAGCGGATTGATTTATATAACCTAATGGTTAAAACCCATGGTTTTATTTGTGGTGTTGTTTATGAAACATACTCTCTTCCATTATTATAAACAAAGTCAAATCCTTGCTCAATTAATTTCTATAATATGTTAGCTGATTCTATAATAATAAACACTACTTTAATTCCCCTGATCATTGTCTTCATTGAGTCCTAGAAATTTCTTGGATAGATCAGAAACTCCTGAACCTATGCAGCTGTCTGGGCTTCAAATAGTAGCCAGTAACACTGGACTCACAGGAAAAGCCAAGAAAA